>NW_005871291.1:580883-624540 GCF_000147115.1 Myotis lucifugus
TTTTTTTTTGTAGCTATGTTTTAGCAGGCGAAGCAAACAATATTAAAAACAATCAGTGCTAAGGCTTACAAAGAAAATGATATCAGGTGATTTGGTTTGAAAGGAAACATGAAATTTGATATTAAGAAAACATGGCATTTCAGAGATATTAAATATATACTGCAAGTCAAGTTTTCTTTCTAATGCTTCAGGAATCCTCTGACACCTGTAAGCAATACCTGTAAGACACAGTAAGCTGAGGAATCAGTAGCTTTAGAGGATATGGTACCGCAGAAGTTGGTGGTAACCACTTATAATCAAGTCTCACTCCAAACTTCTGCCAAATCAACTAGACAGTCTGGTCTCTACCTATACCTCTACTCTCAAGTCTTTCTCCTTTTCTTTGATTTTTGCTTTCTAGCCATATTGCATGATTATAATATGAGAGCAGGTCATACAGTTTCTCTTGCTTATGAACTTGCACATGCAGCTGGAATGCTGTGCCCACCACCTCATACTTCTTTAGATATCAAATCAGGTATCACTTCCTCTGATTTTTCAAGCCTTTTAAAGGTATCTTTTATTATAGGACCCACTGACATACTCTCTATATATTTTCACCATTATTTTTATTTTTACTATATAATTGTGTGTTTGATTGCACTCTCATGATAAATAGTATCTCAAGGACTAAGATTGTTTATTATTTACTAGTGGCCCGGTGCACGAAATTTGTGCACATTAAAAGGGGATTATTTAGAGGAAATATTTTAATATTTCTATTTGCCCTTTCTCTATAATAGAAGTGTCAGAGATGAAAGAAAATTAGTAAAATGTATATGAAAATCTTCTTCCTGTAAGAGTCTAGGGTGCGCCGTGGGACCCAGAGTCAAGTCCCAACCCACCTGTGGTGCCTCAAAATCGCGCAAGACCCAGACCCAGCCGGCCCCACCCTTTTCAAGCCCCACTGGGCGGGGGCGGGAGGTGCAGCCTCAGGTCCCCTGGCCCAGCACTGAGTGGCGGGTGCAGCCTCAGGGCCCCCATCAAGTCCCGCCGGGTGGGGGGGGGGTGAAGCTCAGGTCCCCTGGCCTGGCACCAGGGTGGGGGGGTGCAGCCTGAGGTCCCCTGTCAAGCCGCACTGGGTGGGGGGCCCAGCACCACACAGCCTCAGGTCCCTGCTGATTGCTCGTTAAGGCTCTTTACGGGAACTCGGCCTCTGCTGTGGACGCAGCCATGTTGTGTCATGGAATCCCTGCCTCCTCTGTGGGTGCAGCTATCTCGTGTTATGGAATCCCTGCCTCCGCTGTGGGTGCAGCCATCTTGACCATTATGGACTGATGGTCAATTTGCATATCCCCTCTTTATTAGGTAAGATTGTAGTACCTACCACTAATAATTTGTATGGTGACTGAAAAAATTGTATTTATTGATTAAATACTTATACATAAGAGAAAGGAAAAATGGAACTAAATTTTTTTTGGTAACATCTTTATTGATACATAATTCGTATACCATACAATTCTCTGTTTCAATGGTAGGATATTCATGGAACTGTTTAATCATCACCATACTCAGTTTTTGAACATTTACATCACCCTCTTCCCTCCCAAAATTCTATACTATTTACCTATCAGCCCTTCACCCCAATCATTTTATCCCTCTTAGACCTAACCAACCACTTTCTGTTTCTATTTAGGGGCCTTGATAAATAAAAGCATATAACATGCTGTCTTTTGTGATAGGCTTCTAGCACTTACCATATTTTCAAGGATTAACTGTGTTATGGCATGTATCAGGACATAATTTGTTTTATTGCTGAAAAATATTCTAATGTATGATTACATTTCTATATGTGATAGTCCCAATAATACAATTACACACTTATTTCTTTATACAATTGCTTTTTAAAATAGTTAAGAGAATAAAGGAAAATAAATATTTATTTATACTCTCTTAAAATTACATATTACCTTTACCAGTGCTCTGTGATTTTTAAAAAAATGTGGATTTAAATCACTGTTTGGGGACATTTGTTTTCAATCTGAAGAATTTCCTTTATTTTTTATAATGAATGTCTGCTATAATCAAGTTCCCTCAGTTTTTGTTTACATGGAATGTTGAAGCAGGGGGTCCCTCGGGGGTGAGGACGACGGAGTTCAACGTGCTGGGGCGTCCTGCATGCACGACTCCGGAGACCAGGTTCAGAGACACAGATCTAAGTTTATTGAGGAAGTACAGCCATATATAAAGGGGTAAGCAGCCAATGCAATAGGGACACGCTTGCTATGTTATCCAGTGGGCGTGAGGGTCGGGGCTAAGAGTAGGTGGCTCTTGGAGATTTGTCAGGCGGGCATTGCCAATTCCTGGTGTGCCAAGGAAGCCTGTTCGCTGGAGTGTACTCACAGCGTTGCTTCGGCCACAGCACTGAGATAGATCTCCTGAGCTCTTCCCACAGAATGTCTTTATTTTACTTTCATTTTTAAAAAAGGGAGTTATTGTGGATATTGAATTTTTGGGTGGTAGTTTATTCTTTGATTACTCCGAGAATGTTTTTCCACTTTTCTGGTCTCGTTGTTTCTGAAAATAAGCCTGCTGTTAAGTTTAAGGGGTTTCTTTATAGGTGAAAATTTGTTTTTCTTTTGCTGCTTTTAAGATTTGTCTCTTAAACTTTGCTTTCAGAATGTTCACTAAGGCATGTCTGTGTGTAGATATTTTTGTGTTTATCCTATTTGGAGTTTGGTAAGGTTTTTGGAAGTATAGACAATTATTTTTCAATAAATTCAGTAAGTTCTCAGTTATTATTTCTTTGCATATTTTCTCCTCTTCTTTATATTTCTCTTTTTCTGGCATTCCTATTATGTGTATGTTGGTGTGCTTAGTGGTACTCCAGATTTTCTGAGGTTCCTCTCCTCCCTTCTCCTCCCCTCCCCTCCCCTCTTCTGATTTCATAAACTATATCTTCAAGTTCACTAATTCCTCTTCTCTCAGTCAAAAGTCTCTACCACTGAGCTCCTTCAGTTAATTTTCACTTCAGTAATTACATTTTTTAACTCCAAAATTTTCATGTGTTTTTTTATAAGCTTTATTTTGTAGCAAATACAGTATTCTGGCTCTTCAGAAGTAACTTGAGGGCTCTGATTTATTTGTATACAAAATTCATGCACCTGTTTAAAATTTAAAATATACATGTATGTATATGCAAGACATATATACTAGAATTATATTTATATAAAATCAGGTTGTTTCCAAAGAAACTGACATACTAGTATTAACAAATTAACAGGTATGACTTAGATTTTTTTTAGTATTTGATTGATGATTTTAAAATAATGGAATGATTAAATTTTAACAGCAAACACATTTTAAATGTTAAGTAATCAGGAATTTAAGCAATGAAGTTAATAAAGTTAATGTAGTTCAAGAAATAGACTTTTTTTTAGCTTAGTTTGAAAATTACATTTTCCCCCATTAGTGCATTTAAATGAGCATCATTGGCTGTTAAGCCATTCATCAAGCTTTTCTTTGTGTTTGCAGAGTGTTTGGTATCATTCTGGTAACCTTTTTAAAAATTATATGGTTTCTGAATCTGTACTTTTTTTGTGTTAGCTAATGAATGCTAACATTCATGAATAGTGAATTTGATATAATATTTTCTCCTAATGAGTTAATATTTTATTTCTCAACATTAATTTTTTTAAATAATTTTTTCTTTTGTTGCTTATAAAAACAGTCATTACACTGTTAGTGATGTAACTGTTGCTTACTTGCTGTAATTTTAATTTTGAAGAGTCTTTACTTTTATGGATGGGGTGAGATTTCTGAAGTTATAGATAACAGGAGGTAGGGATGAAAATGACTGAAGACACAAACACAGAAAAGCATAAAAAATTTTCTGATTTGTCCTCCTTTGATTTATATTTTGCATAGCCCTTTAGCTGACCATTTTGATTTTAGTGTTTCAGCAAGAAAAAGGTGGTTCATAGTCTCAGCAGACAGAAATGTGAATAGGGAAAGACAACCTCAGTATTTATATTAGGAAATATCCCAAGGAATTCATTATGCTGCTTTTACTTATTGAGTTGAGAATTAACTATCATTACTTTATTTTGTCAATCAAGTATGGTTTTTTTGTGGAAATTATTCCTGATCAGTTGCCAGTCACATGCTAGTCATCCTTTTGCCTTCTTCTTGGAATGCCTCAGAATAGGTAATGCCTGCAATAGAAAAATGATTGACTTGAAAGGGTTAAGTTCAACATGACTCAAGATTCCAATGTCTTTGCCTGCAATTCAGTAAGTGGCAGTCTTTTCTTTGTGACTAAACCCAGGACCTGAAATTCACAAAGACTTGGAGGAGGCAAGGCTGGTATTAGGCAAAGGGGAAGTTTCCATGATGATTCTGGGACATTACAAAACAAATTGAAAATTTTTGCATATGTTTTAACAACAAAAGTAGAGCTGAAACCTTAGCATGCACTACATTGAAATGATAACAATGCTTTTGGGCCTGGAAATGTTCCTAGAGGTTGTCTATCAATATTAGAGCCTCAAATAAAGTAATTGAATATAAAGTATTTTTGAGCACTTATGTTAGAATTCATAGACTATACTAGAGGCCCGGTGCACCTAATTTGTGCTTTGGAGGGGTGTCCCTCAGCCCAGCCTGCACCCTCTCCAATCTGGGACCCCTTGGGGGATGTCTGACTGCTGGTTTGTCGGACCAGCAGTTGGACATCCCTCTCACAATCTGGGACTGCTGGCTCCCAACCGCTTGCCTGCCTGCCTGCCTGCCTGCCTGCCTGCCTGATTGCCCCTAACTACTTCTGCCTGTCAGCCTGATAACCTCCTAACCACTCCGCTGCCAGCCTGATAGATACCTAACTGGTCATTTGCCGGCCTTATCGCCCCCAACTGCCCTCCCCTGCTGGCCTGATTGCCTTCCCCTGCCGGCCATCTTGTGGCGGCTATTTTGTGCCCACATGGGGCTGGCCATCTTGTGTGAGGGTGTGATGGTCAATTTTCATATTACCTCTTTATTATATAGGATTATGTAGGATGTTTTCTATCCATGCTTTTAAGGAAAAAAGCAAAAAGATTTTTGACAAGTGTTAAATCAAAGCTAAAACTACCATGCAACTAGAGAACATCTCTTAGTTATTACTTTGGTAAAATCAAAGTTTTTGGAGTTTGGTTACTTAGCCATTTGGAAATATATGTAGCCCATCTGGACATCATACAAATTATGACCAAATGCCTGGCTGTAACCCAAATACATTTAATATCCATCCATCCATCCATCCATCCATCCATCCATCCATCCATCCATCAATCAATCCATCAATCATCCATCCATCCACATTTTCATCCATCCATCCATTATTTATCAAACATTTTTTGAAAGCACAGCAGGTATACAGAAGGATGGACATGGCAAATAGGGCCTCTGTACTCCCACAGCTGATATCCTCCTAATAAAAAGAAAACTACAATAAATAAAGTAGATAAATGCCATGATTTCAAAGTGATATATTCCTGGATATAGTAAACATATGTCTGAATATATGACTGGCACCCTTTTTGGTATTTTTGGAAGGGCTGTTAGGAAGTCTTCTTGTGGAGAAAATAATCAACCTAAGAGCCACATGTTGAAAAAGCGCTTCCTTTAAAAAAAAAGGAGTGGGGTTAGGGATATTCTAGACAGAGGGAACAACGTGTATGAAGATCTTGAGGGAGAAATAAGCTAGAAGACTGTTCATTCATCCACTCAATACATATCTATTGCATACTGAGTATGTGCGACGCACCATTCTAGGCTAATTCTGAGGTGCTCCACACTTTGCCAAAAGCATTTTGTTTGTGTATTTTTTTTTTTAACAAAAGTAGTTCAAAAGTGCAGACTCTGGAATCCTGCTGTTTGAATTCAAATTCTGACTCTGCCAATTGTTATTTGTATGATTTTAGAGAAGTTATTGAACTGATCTATGTTTCACTTCCCCATCTGGAAAATGAAGATACTGATAGTATGTATTCTATAGGATATTTGTAGTGTTAGGTGAGTAGTTTTATATAGATGTTAGAATAGTGTCTGGACATGGTAAGTACTCAATAATGTCAGCTACTCTTGTTATTACTTTAGTAACCCTCTTGATCTAATTTGCTTTCTCTGGAATTATTTGTCCAGTGCCTAGAATAGAGTTGGTGCATAGTGCTTGCTTAATAATACTTGTGAAACAATAAATTAATATGTCATGGCATTTTCAGATTTTAGTTTTGAATGGTTTAATATTTATAAGAGAAAAATGCATAAAATATTTTAACCTCAAATTTCTGTGTATTTAAAACTATTTACTTTTGTACAGTAACATAAAAAAGTGAGTCTACTAGAGATAGGATTCATATTGTGTGCATAAATATAAATATATGTATGGCTTATATTCCTACAAGATATAAATATATTTATATTTAAAGAAACCAGAGCTACATTATGTCTTGGGGGAGTTGATAAAGCAATCCAGTGGGAGAACTACCCTTTTCATCCTTAACCAACTACTAAATTAAGGGAAGTAAATTTATTCAGTTTTAGTAAATGAATATTTATGTGACTGTGGAGTCAAATACTTTATCTTTAAATTCTATCTTTGACATTTAATAGCTTTATGACCTTGAGTAAGTGGCTCCATCTCTCTGCATATAGGTTTCCATATTTGTAAAATGGGAATCATATTAGCACAATCCCATTGGCTTGCTGTGCAGATTAAGTGAATTAATGAATGTCATGTGCTAAGAACAATGCCTGGTATATAGTAAAAAATTCTTAAGTTTGCTGTAATGGCTAATATTTCTGCTGCTACTTGTACATCAATCACTGTATTAGATTCTGGATTCAGGAGATACTTGGCAAATATGCAAGATGAAAGTCCATGCAAGAAGCAGAAAGAAAGCTGGCCTTTGATTAGCAAATGTTCCCCGTCAGCTCACAGAGAGGCACATGTCTTTGAGGCTCTGCTTCTCTTAGGTGTGAATATCAAAAATTGACAATCCTGCTGAGCCTAATGAGCTATTTCTGATACCGGAAGTCATATGTTGGCTTCTATATATGATGAAAAGAATTGAATGTTAATGTTTATCTAAAGTTCAGATTATTTTTTATTGGAATTTTAAAATATTTTGAAGAATCTCAAATTTGTAGGAAAGTACAAATAACTTCTTCTCCCTGTAACATTAGAGAGGGGCTGACTTGACTTGATGCCCTCTGACCACCTGAGAATGTAGTGTGTGTTTACTGTACTTTTTGTTTAATGTATTACTTTAGAATATTTCCTATGATATCAGTGGTTTTGAACATTTATCTTTTATTCTTTTGAAGCAACCATGACATTGGCCTACATGCAGTACATTCCTCATTTTCTTATCATCACAATAAACTACCCAAATCAGGAAATTAACACATACATTACCATCATCTAATCCTATAATCTTACTCAAGTTATACAGTTGTTCCAATAACATATTTTATACGAAAAGAATCCAGTTCAAAACCTTTCACTGCATTTTGTTCATGGAGCTTTCTTCACTCTCCTTCCCTTTGGAACAGTTCCTCAGTTTTTTTCTTGACTTTCATGACCTTGATCCTTTTAAAGATGAGAGTGGTAATTTTCAAATGCCCTTCAATTTGTGTTTATCTTTTGCTTACTCATGATTACATTAAGTTTTGCATTCTGAGGAGGAATACTGCAGAGCTGATGGTGTCTCCTTCCTGCATCTTATCAGGGGGCGCACTGTTTTGATCTGTGGATCTGCTAATGGTATTCACTTTGATCACTTCCTTAAACTGCTGTCTGTTAATTACTCTTTTCTCTTTTGAAATTAACAAACGTTTTCTAAGACCTTACTCATAAAATCATGCACTCATGGCTTCCTATTTTTTGTCAGTGCTTTATAATCCATGACTTTGCTTATTTATTTTGATACTCAAATTTCTTCAGATTTGGTCAGTAAGACTTCCTTCAGGTTGTCCCCTATGATTTTTTTTGACATGGCCTAATCATTTCTTGAATATGTACTTGCATTTAAGCAGAAATAATATGTCCTGTCTCATCTTGCACTTTTTCTGCCTTACCTCTTGAAGTAGTCAATTCTATAAAGAGTCCTAGATCCTTTTGTTGGAGAATGGTATTTAGAAACCAAGAGCTGGGTATTAGGTATGCTTATTGCTATGATTATGGTTCACTCTAGGCCATCTCTGTGAACATAGTATGTGTATGCATACATATATGTACAAGGGTAGGCCAACGTAGGTTAATGATAATAATTACAATAATAAATAATAATACAAGAATAAAATGTTTTGCATACTTAAAACTATAAACCTACTTTGGCCCACCCCTGCATATATAGTGACTCCATGTTGTTTATATCTATCCCTGTATGTTGAAAACCATGACTGCACACTATACTCCCAATTTCAATTCCCCACTACATGGAGGGTAGGAGAATTCTCCTTTTGGGTATTTGTAATTCCATTCTCTGACAGTTAGAAGGCTGGCTCACATTATCCTAATATATTTACTTATTTGACAATTCCATTGTATACCCAATCTTCTGTGCCATTACCACCCCTTCAGAGGGCTGATGCCCCTTCGCTCAGCTCAGCTGACTCCCCACTTCTGGGTGTCTGCTTACACTATACAGACACTCTTCTCACCCTGTTTGGGTGTGAATTTATGACTAGAGAAATGTTTTGATAAGAAAACAATACAAACTGAATGAAAAACAGTGCTTATAACATAACACAATTTAAATTTTCAAATATGTAAAAACATAAAATAAAAGTATTAGTATTGGTGTTCCCCCAAATGTTTGTAGGTTGATAGCCTTTCTTTTTGGTGTTGAGAGATTATGTGCAATTTTAAAAATATATGGGTTTAAATAGTTTCCAAGTGATATCAGCATCAATTGCTTTTATGCTTAAATAGATAGGAGGCAATGTTTTTTGAAAACAAAATAGAATTCTGATAGATATGATAATACTAAAAATGAAATATTAACTGAAATGCTTCATTTATCAAGCAGCATTAAAAATGATCTTGCCCTTTAACATATATTTAAGCATGTTGGGCCTTACTGCTAAGTGCTAGTAATATAGTCTAATTATTGTGACAAAAAACTCCCTTCTTATCACCTCACCGCCCCAATATTTTTTACCTTACTCTGTTATGGAACCTAAACCTTGGTCTTCTTATCTTTGTCCTGGAATTGCTATAGACTCCCAACTGGCTCATGCATGATTTTCTGTTCACAGTTGTCAGCATTCTCTTCCTTTTTATCCCTCCTCCCTTTAATTTCTTCAAGGGCCTAGTTGTATACTATTCACAAACCTCTTCAGGGAATTTAGGCCATCAAGATACTGGAGGTCAAAAACTCTGCATTTCTCTATGACTAGAGAAGTATGTATTTATCCTCCATGTTGCTAATTTAAAATTTTGCATCTTAAATTTTATTCCTTCTGCTTAAAATTCATATTCTAAATCAGCTCTGATATAGTTAGTTTTTCTGATGAGTCCTTTTCTCACCTATTTCTCTTTTCACATATTTGAAGTCAGAATGTTTTTTAAATGAATATACTGCTGCTTAAAAGGATTTATGTCAACTCCTATAAGTCAAATCTTGCAAATGTGATTATGAGAGGGCCATGAATTCCTTTCTCTAACCATGCCCAATTAGTTTGTTATAGATGTCTTTATTCCGTTGTGATTAAATCTCTCTCTCACACACACACACACACACACACACACACACACACACACACACAGCTTTTCTATTTCAAAATGACTTTTGAAGAAAATCATTATTAAGGAATGTGACTATAACTCCTGAAATATGCAGAATGAGAGAAGCTAGAGATTAGTTAGAGATGCAGTGATGCTTGACTTAGATTTATTTAGGTGAGTGTGATGTTATTGATCTGAATTGGTGTCCCTAAATGTTATTTATGACAAGGAAGCAATTGCTGTAAAGGTCAAAATTAAATGATGATAAAATCATCAATATATTGAGAATTTCCCTTTACCTTGAAATGGAATTGGTCTGCAATATTTAAAGCAAAATGTTTGCTCAAAATAATTTCCTTCAATTATATATTTCTCCTAGGTAAAAGAATAAATATTAATATTTGAGCCTTTTGCTTCTCATTTGAAGCCTTTATTAAAAATATAATTGCGTGGCTGGTGTGGCTCAGTGCTCCTTTCTGTCAAGCTTTCCCCTAAAATTTCCTCACGTTCATAATAGAATGAATGTTAATCTCTCCTTTTTTTTTTTTTAATCTCAGGCACAATCTGGAGACCGTTCTTATTCCAAAATAGGCCCAACCCAGATTGCTTCTATCCATTAACCCTGATTTATTTGCTTTTTAACATTTATCACAATTTTAATATTCTTGGTGTTTTACTAGTACATTTAACTTGATTTAATTTTTTGTTTCTTTTTTTTTAAAAATATATTTTATTGATTTTTTACAGAGAGGAAGGGAGAGAGATAGAGAGTCAGAAACATCAATGAGAGAGAAACATCGATCAGCTGCCTCCTGCACATCTCCCACTGGGGATGTGCCCGCAACCCAGGTACATGCCCTTGACCGGAATCGAACCCGGGACCTTTCAGTCCGAAGGCCGACGCTCTATCCCCTGAGCCAAACCGGTTTCAGCAATTTTTTGTTTCTTGACACTAATTTTTTCTATGATAGATTATGCTTTTTGTTGTTGTTGTTCCTCTCTATATTTCTAGTACTTACAACATTTTCCAGAACGTAGAAGGCACCTAATAAAAGTTTATAGAGAAGGACTGAGTAGATGAATAATGCATGTAACTCTTAAGTTTTTAAGTTTAATATCAAAGGAGATTTCCCGCTTAGATGTACTGTAATTATGAATGTTGCCTTTAACCATTCTGTTTGAGCTGCTAGTTACAAGAGATATGGACCCTCTTTGTACAGTCTGAAGTGAGGGGCAGATTATGAAACACACATGTGACTAGTGTGGGGGAGGAAGAAATTTTCTTCTACCTTTCAAGATTCTTCCAGCTGGTCTAATAATCAAATCAACATGAGACAGATTAACAAGAGAAAATAACCAAATTTAATTCTATATGTAATTATGGTAACACTACATACATTAGGGTCAGAGACCCTACCTTTATTTATAAGAAAAATAGTGAATTTTACGTTTGTACAAAGGATGGTCATGAAATACTGCTTTTATGCACAGAAATAAAGTCAGTCATTTAAAGCCACTTGTAAAATACTTCCAACTACAATGTTGGCCAATAGAGGATTAATTTTCTTCCATTATTATTAGAACTGCCCAGATAATAGGTCATTTCTTCCCCTATTGTGTATAGGTAATTTCCATTATCATTAATTGGAGTTTCATGTGTAAAGAGAAAGGGAAACAATTAAACTTCATATGGGAAAAACTTTACCAGCTGTACACAAGGCCACATTCTCTCAACCAGTAGATGTCATTCTCTCTCTATTTTAATGTGAATTTTTAATGTCTGCCTTTAGCTATCTGTTCTGAAGATATGTTATGAAAACCAGTTTCATTTCAGGCTGTGCTTCTCTTGATTATTGTTCCAAGTTGGTATCTTTTCCCTTCCATAATAGGAGGAGTGGCAGAGTGTGAAATTGGGACAGTTTGACGAAAGTGACAGTCGATAAGCTTCTGTCTTCCAGTCACTTAGCCCTTGGTGTGGGACATTTATCTACTTATTGCTCAATTCACAGTAAAACACTGATTAACTTGAAAGAGAGAGACATCCTGTTCTCATCTTTCTTTCCCAGTAGGGCATTCTATGATGTTTCTTGGTAAAGATAAACAGGTAAAAGCTACGCATTGTTTTGTCAAGGTGCAAGGGCGCAATTATTCAGGACGCTCTGATTCTGAGTGCTGCACAGCACTATAGAGGCCGACAGCTGGAAAGGTCAGCTCTCCTTGTAGGTGACTCTGGCTTGCCAAGACCCAGTTAACTGCCCCTCTTTTGTGCTCTCACACCTACTGTAATGGTGCATTTATAATTCTGCAGCACCCATGTCTGTTTACTTGACTTATTAAAGAGTATGTGTTTGCAAGGTAGAGACAACACCTTGGCATTGGTTTAATTGCTAAGTTTTTATGGAAATCTGATTGTTTTAAGCACATTTTAGCCAATGGGAACATAATAGTGAATGACACAGTGATTGCTTGTAGGATACTGGGGGCCAGTGAGAATCCAGGCAAGAAAATAGTCAATGACCATGCAGAATAAAATTATTAAAAAGGAACTAAATAGAAAGCATTATGGAAGCATGTGAAAAAGGACATCTTTCAGTCTTAGGGGATCAAGATATTTCCAGAAAATATGATATCTAAGCAGAATTCTTAAGTATTAATAATACATATCCAGAAGAAAGGGGATAGGTAGGCTAGCAAAAGACAAAAAAAAATTAGGAAAAGTGCTTGGCTGATTGGCTCAGTGGTTGAGTGTGGACCTATGAACCAGAGGTCATGGTTTGATTCCTGGTCAGGGCACATGCTTGGGTTGTGGGCTGAATCCCCAGTGGGGGCCGTGCAGGAGACAGCTGATAAATGATTCTCTCTTATCATTGATGTTTCTACCTCTCTCTCTCCCTCTCTGAAAACAATACAAATATATTTTAAAAAATTAAAAAAATATGCTGCTCTCAATGACTCTTTATAATGGTAGCTCTGGTGTGCATTTTAAAATTCTGAAGAATATGGGGGCTAAATACATGAAATAGGATTATGTACTTTAAACATAAATCATGCCATTTATTAAGTTCTTAAGTCCTTAATAAGTATTCACCTCATTTTTTCTATCTGGCTTATGAAAACCAGAAAAAAAATGATTATTTTACTAAGTAGGTATGTTCATGATTCCATTGTTCATAAATGTCAAGTTTTGTCTATCAGTTTGGATAGGTATTCAGCAGAGTTCACTCCATTTTTATGGTGTCTCTCCAGTCAACTAACTATAATGTAGATTAAGCATCCTTAGTGCTAGTAATATGTATTTTAATGAATATATAAGTTGACAGTCACCAAACATTTTAAGTTTAAATGACTTGTGTAGTTGTTGAAAAGTTAGAGAGAAAGTAGTGAAGGGAAGCAGAATTTGCCAGCAAAATATGCCTCTGGCATAAAGATTATTTTGAACTGGTTATTTTTAAGAAAGAGCAGGTTCGGGAGAAGCTCTGAAAACCCAAGTAGAAGTGACCCTTTTATAAGAGACATCTACATTTATAAGGGAAATCTCCATTTGCAAAGGGGTCTGTCTCTCAGTACCAGGAAGAGGAGGATGGGTAAATTTCTAGAGCCTTACAAATTGGGAAGGCAGAGACTTAAATTTATAGAAAAGCCCTATCCTTATACTTTTCTTTTCCTCGCAACCTCCCATAACTGTCCACAACTTCCAAACATCTTTCTTTGGTCTTTGAATGGACATGGTATTTAAGGTGGTAGATCAGGCCTTTTCTAGAAGTTACTCAGTTTTCCTTGGTATCTCCCATGTATACAGAAGGTACAGTAGTCCTCCTTTATCTGGAGTTCACTTTCTATGATTTCAGTTACCTGCAGTAATCCATGATCCAAAAATATTAAATAGGAAGTTGGAGTAATAAACAATTCATAAATTTTAAATTGTATGTCGTTCTGAGGAGCATGATGGAATCTTGTGACATCCCAATCCATCCAACTGGGGACATGAATCACCCCTTTGTCCAGCATACCCATGCTGTATATGCTACTTGCCCATTAGTCAGTTAGTAGTTTTGGCTATTAGCTTGGCTGTTATGGTATTATAGTACTTGCATTCAAGTAATCCTTTTTTTTTTTACTGAGTAATGCCACATTCGCATAATGTTTATTGCATTATATTGTTATGATTGTTCTATTTTGTTATTAGTAATTGTTGTTAATTTCTTACTTTATCATCAATATGTACATACAGGGGAAAAAATAGTATTTTAGGGTTTGGTACTATTTGCGATTTCAGACATCCACTGGAGGTCTTGGAACATATCCCTTGTGAATAAGGTGGGTCAGACTATTGTATACATTTTATTAAATTTCTGTTTGTTTTTCTCCTGGTAGTCTGTCTTTTATTACAAGGAGGTCTCAGCCAAGAACCTAAAAGGGTACAATTGAGCACAATATCAATAAAAATAACAACCATAGCTGTGATGGTTTATTGAAATAATTTTAGTTTGTTAAGGGTCATATGTTCATGATGATACTTAAAGCAGAAAAACACGGAGTTTAAAGTTACAGAGCATAAAAATATTTACTATTCAGTAAGTATGGGTTGTTATGGATGTACCAGTGGTTCTTTATAACTGACATCCATTCTTTTAGGGCTGGCATCTGCTTTGATGAATTAGCACTAGAGCTGAACCAGTTGTTAAATATATATTTTTTCTTTCTTTCTTTCTTTTTTTTTTTTTAAATGTTAGCCGTCCTAATAGATGTGAGGTGATATCTCATTATCATTTTCACTTGCATCTTTTCATATACCTGTTGGTCATTTTATTCCTTCTTTGGAGAAGTGTCTGTTCAAGTCCTTTGCCCATTTATTATTATTATTATTTTTTGTTAATCCTCATCCAAGGATATTTTCCCATTGATTTTTAGAGAGAGTGAAAGGGAGTGGGAGAGACACATCCATTGGCATCCATTGGTTGCCTCCCTCCCCCACATGGCCCGACCAGGGCTGGGGATTGAACCTGCAACTGAGGTACATGTCCTTGACTGGAATTGAACCCAGGACCCTTCAGTCTCTGGGCTGATGCTCTATACACTGAGACAAACTGGCTAGGGCCCTTTGCCCATTTTTAATTGTGTCACTTTTTCCTATTGAGTTGTAGGAGTTCCTTATATATTTTGGATATTAACTTTTTATCAGATATATGGTTTGTAAATATTTTGATAATAGCTCTTAATTTTAATATTTACCATTTTTTCCCCATTTTGAGGCTCTTTGTGTTCTGGTTATGAAACCTTTTCCTACCCCAAGGGCATTCAGATGTTATACTTTTTACCTAAAAGTTTTATTGTTTTACTTTCATGCCAGGGCTGACTAGCAGACGCTGAGCGATGGATGAATGATTACTCTGACACAGGATTGCTGTAAAAGAGAGGGCTAAGGGACTGCCTGGCTAAAGGAATCAGACAGCCTCAATTGTCTGCCTCTTCAGGCTTTTCTTGTAATAGCAGTCTGAGATAAAGTTTATCTTTTAGCTACAATCAGTAGGGTGAGTAATCTTGGGAGGATACATGCGTCTGCAGTGTCCTTTAAGCAAGGACACCTAAAGATTAAGCATGAGGATTCCAGTGAACACCCAAGGGTCTGCATGTACAGACTTGTTTGGAAAGGTCAAGGAACAATTAAGGGCAGCTGCTTTGGCCAAACTCCCCTAAGTCAGAATTCCAATAAACAGGGCGGACCACCTTCAGCCCACTCCTTTTTCGGAATTTTCCTCCTTACAGACTTTCCAACCAAGTCTCCCAAGCTTCCCTACACTTTCATACCTGTAATACACCTAGAATTGATTATGCCTATGATGTGAAGCAGGGGTCAGGGTTCACTTTTTTGTTGTTAAATATTTTTAAATAGTATCCATTGTTTTGAATGGACTTTTATAAGTAGGGACTTTTATAAGTACAGAGAGAGAGAGAGAGAGAGAGAGAGAGAGAGAGGGAAAGAAATGCATATGTATGTGTATATACTAGTATATATGCCTTAAAAATATTTATTAAATATTTGTCTCTACATTATAAAATTTTTAAATATACATATGCAGTAAAATAATAAACACAGGGAGTTAAACATTAAGACAAGTAATTCTTAAAATCTGGAACTCTATTTTGTGAAATGGCATAATATGTTCCTATATAATTATCAAGTAGCAAAACCTATACAGCCTATGTATCCTTGGGTAATATATTAGGCAAATTTCTCAAAAAAGACAGCTAACTATGTAGACTCAGTCCCTTATCTTCTAGGGGATAAAGACTCTACATGGCCCTGCTAATAATATTATATTAATAAGGGATACATCAACTTTTAAATAATTCTTACAGACCAGGTCAATGTGGCAAACCGACAGAACAATGGATTATGTCAACTAAATGGGACTTTAAAAGTTCCTCTTACCTCTACCCAAGAGTTTCACAATAATTTTCCTAATATCCTATGGAGATCTCAAACCAAACCTATTATTTTAGGATCATATAAAGCTAGTTTAACATAAAGATCAAATTCTTAAACTTTTGGTGTTATTTTCAGAATAGATTTGTCTAAGTATAGAGCTAAGTTTTATAATACTTGCATTTGTGCAGTTTTGTCTACTCTACCTGGTATAAGGTGTTTGAAACATCTAAAAGGATCTAAAAGAATTCAGGTACACAATGGTAGGCCAAATAATGCCCCCCAACCCTCAAAAATGGTCAGTTTCTAGTCCTCAGAACCTGTGAATATGCTACCTTATATGGCAAAAAGGACTTTTCAGATGTGATTAAGGTAAGGACCTTGAAATGGGGAGAATATCCTGAATCATCTAGATGAGCTCAAACTAATAGAGAGCCCTGAAGCTCTGAGATTTTCCTGCTGCAGTCAGAGGGCAATGTGACTAAGTAAGAATAATAAGAGATATGCAGTGTTACCGGTTCTGAAGGTGGCCTTGGGCCAAGTAGTGTGGGTGTCCTTGAAAAGTTGGAAATGGTAAGGAAACAGAGTCTCCCCATAGCTTCCAGAAAGGAACATAGTGCTGCTGACACCTTGATTTTAGGTCCCTGAAACCTGTGTCAGAATTCTTACAGTCAAATGGGAAAGAGAATACATTTGTACTGTTTTAAGCCACCGGCTTATGGTAATTTGCTGCAGCAAAAATATGTACATAAATGTGTATTATAGTTTCAATTATTCAATGGAATTTACTTAATTATAATTATATCCAATGCTAATATGCTTAAATAAAATTTACTTCTAAATTTTTATTAGATATTATTTATTAGGTATTTATTTATTATTTTTTATTAGACATATAATGTGCCTAGTAACCTGGAGTTCTAGGTGAAGATGTTAGAAAACAGAATGTTATTAGGGTGTTTGCTTATTATTGCTTGCCTTTAACAAGAAACTTCAAGAGATAGATAACAGAAAATTATTGGTCAGTATGTGAGCATAAATAAAAGGGATAGGATAGGCTCTGCATTACAAATGCAAATTAGAATTTACATGATTTCTTTTGGCCAGTGAATTAAGAGGGGAAGAGACATGTAGTTTGCCAGATTCTCTCTTCCCCAGCTCTGTGATCATGGAAGCCTATGTCAAGATAGTTTCCATAACCTTGAATCCTGGAGACATTACATGGGCAGAGGCTCCTTGCCAACACAGAACATAATCTAGTTTATCTAGTGGATAGAGTCAACTTCATTAACAGTTTACAAAGGACTCCTAGAATTGAATTTTTATGGTTATAATTGTTATCACATGTGCCCATCTTTGACCAAATTAATCACTACTATCAAAAGAATAAAGTGATAGGCAGCTACGCACCCATATGGCTCCCTCCTCAGCTGACTTCCGTGTATAAGACGCCCCTCGGTTTTCAGTCTAATGATTTTAGAAAAAAATAGTGTCTTATACATGGAAAAATACAGTACCTCCAGGCTCACTGGCCTCAAGGTGGCCAACTTTTTAGAGACCCCACAAATGTTCCCTTTTCAGTCTCAGATATTCCCTCTCGTTACACTGTCCTTTCCCACCCTCGCTGTTCCCCGCCGCCCCCTGCCGGCAGGATGCTTGCTAAGGGTCCCAGCCAGGTTGCCCTGGGAAGAGGCAATGTGAAGTGTTCTCAGCCACTGTTCCCGGGCAGGCTGCTGGAGCCCTGGCCAGGTGATGACCTGCTCTCACCTCGCTCAGAGGGGGTCAAAGGGCTCCCCAGCTCACTTCACGACATTTCTCTGCCTCACCCACACGTCCTGCCTCAATAACCTGCTCCAAAATGCACTCTGCCCACTGGCATGCCCGCCGGTCTTCCCTGGGCACCCATTATTCTCTAAAAAAAAAAAAGGATAAAGTATGCCAAGTAGTTTTTTTTTAATCCACACTGGAGGATATTTTCTATTGATTTTTAGAGAGAGTGGAAGGGAGGGAATAGGGGGAGAGAGAGAGAAACATTTATGTGAGAGAGACACATTGATTGGTTGCCTCCCACACGTGCCAACCTGTGACGCTTTGGTCTGTGGGCTGACACTCTAACCACTGAGAAGAACTGTCTAGGGCTATGCTGAGTAGTTTAAAACACAGGCTGTAGGATGTTCTGGGAGACGAGGGTATAATACATTATCAGATCAACCAGTCAGGGGTGAAGGAAGGGATTTGGTTTTCACAAAGTCTGGCATTTAATGGGTATTCTGATTATTGAAGTGGTTAGATATATAAGAGACAGTAAAATCAATACCTGTCTGATCCACCAATAATTCCACACCATCAATATCAACTACATCTAGCTCCTTGATAGTTCTACTTTCTTTGGATTTTATGGAATATACCTGTACCCTGCAAATAAATTTTTTTCTTGCATGAGAAAAATCGAATTTCCTTTTAGTCCCTGCTAATGTGACAAAGTTACCCAAGTCAAAACTTTAAATTCTTAAATTAAAACTCAGTAAGTTAGATGAATATGTTGTAATGACAAATACTGATATCTCCCACTATTTTGTAAGCTTTACAACATAAAAGAATCTTAGAAGATGACTGTACCACATGACTGACCACAGATCACCTTCAAATAGAGAATTTATATTGGGTTTCTTATAGAATTTTTAAACATTTCAACTACTCCAAAAAGCCAATTCCTTTTTACTTCCTAGTTTATACTAACTCTGAAAATGTCAGTTAGTTTGTGCATTATAACTGTGAAGAATACTTTCTTGGAATTACTTTTCATATTCAATATAGCGATGATTATGGGTTATATATTAGACTCAAACTTCACACTTATAAAAAAAATCTTATTAAAAAATAAACCAGGATAAATGGAGAAATGCTCTTTTCAGCTCTATTCCAGCCCAACTCTGAAATGATCTGGATCTGGAATTTACCTCTGAGTTGTAATAAGAGCTTCAATATGACAAGAAACAAAAGGCCATCTAAACAAGTTGATTTTATTGAATTGGTTTGAGCAGTGAACTGTATAATTTGTTTCCCTGCCAACAATATTTTGTTTGGTTAGGCGTGTTAGAGGAAGAACCAAGTAAAATCCTTTTCTCAGAAGAGGATTATTTAAAGGATGGAGAGGCTTCTTTAACATCTACCTTATGAATGCATCTGAGCTCCACCCTCTCTTGCAAATTCAGACCTTTACCAAGGCCCCTTTCTATGTTTGTGTTGTCACAAATTATCCCTATTTATGTTGTAAGTTTGTTGGTGATCTTACTCATAGTTTCGTGACCTTTTGTTCTTTGTTTCAGGTAGAATCAATGTGCCCTTCGCTCAGGAAAAAAAGTGTTTCTGTAGTACCAGTTCTCAAGTTTGCAAATAATGTGCTCTGCAACCCCACCTGAACGGTGAGCTGAGGTGAGCTCTGGGAGGT
The DNA here is from genome assembly GCF_000147115.1 of Myotis lucifugus. Taxonomy (NCBI): domain Eukaryota; kingdom Metazoa; phylum Chordata; class Mammalia; order Chiroptera; family Vespertilionidae; genus Myotis; species Myotis lucifugus. Next base: position 600,510 of record NW_005871291.1, read on the forward strand.
TATGGAAAGGCAGCCAGGCTCTGTGGCTTTGTTTTTCTGTCTGGAATGCTGATTGCCAGGTGACGGTGGCCACATCTGTGCTTTGTCCCTGCTCAGGTCACAGGGCTTCAGCTACAGCGCATACTGCCCATTTCTGCAGGAACGCTCACTGAATCTCTTTGCTCCTCCAAGCTGAAGGAAGTTCCATCCACAGCCTGATTCCTCCCCTCTCTGGGCTGAGCCCCACAGTTAGCTTCAGGCTGCAGGGCTGTGTCAGTGGCTACTTTGAGCTCTTTCTTCTGGCCTCCCAGGTTCACTCCCACTTGCCCACCTTTAGATGTTTCAGTGAACAGATCTCAGACGTGTTTGTGCCTTGAGCATGGAATTCTTTGTTGAATTATAGCTGTTCAAATTGTTGAAATTTCAAGGGGAGAGACCAAGGAGCTCTCTCATGCTGCCATTCCTCTGACGTCACTCACTTAAAAATGAACATCTACCTTAGATATGACTTTTATTTGTAACCCACACAGTCCGTATAATTACCTTGCTTTTATAATCCAGGGAGGACAAAGGATTTTGACAGCTTTGCACTAGTGCTTTGACTAATAGAGAACAGTCTGAATGCTCCTGAATGCTTCTACTCAAATTCAACTTGAAAATGTATCCTGTAGGTTTAAATTTTGCACTAGCCTTCTCACTGACAACTTGGTCTTCAGCTCTCTCCTCAGCTTAATTTCCAAATTGGAGCTAAGTATAGTCACATCTCTGTTTAATGCCTGTTGGCAGTTCTTCATCACCTATGGAATAAAGTTTTAGACTTTTAACCTTCCATGACCTTGTCTCTATTTACCTCTCCAGCAACTTTCTGCCTTATAATTCTGCTGAAATAATACCACCCTATTTTGAAATTTTTGCATACTCCATGGTGTTTAACTCTACAAATATCTGCTCAAGTTGCTCTTTCTGCAGGAATGCCCTTCTTACTTTTTTTTTTTAATTAGCCTCATTAGAACTCTTCCTTTAAGATTTAGGTCAGATGTCCTAAGTTCCAGGTGGCTTCCTCTGAGATGATCATTCTTTTTTTTTTAATATATTTTATTAATTTTTCACAGAGAGGAAGGGAGAGAGACAGAGAGTTAGAAACATCGATGAGAGAGAAACATCGATCAGCTGCCTCCTGCACATCTCCCACTGGGGATGTGCCCGCAACCCAGGCACATGCCCTTGACCGGAATCGAACCTGGGACCTTTGAGTCCGCAGGCCGACGCTCTATCCACTGAGTCAAACCGGTTTTGGCTGAGATGATCATTCTTTATGCTTTCATAGTAAAATATGGGTACTTATCCAATTTTATTGAGATTATCTATTTGTATCTCTCACTCTCTGAATAAAATCCTTGAAGATCTTGACTATTGAGTACCTTCTCCATCACCCAGCTCTGTTCACCGGTAACTCCTACTGCCTCCTCTCCACCCTTGACCCCCATCTACACTTTCCCTCACATAGCGTCTAGAATATAAAAAGTGCTCAATAAACATTTCTTGTACTGAATAAAATAGATTTACCTCAAGACATCCTAGAACAGTAACCAAAGCACTGGAATTAAAGGACTGATTTATACAATTCAACAACAAATGCAAGAGCGGCACTAATGAAGTTAGATTCCTGGATTTGATGCTTAAAAAATCAATTTTCTGACTATATCTGACTTGGAGTCTTTTTATCTTTGAAGATATGTTCTTGGTCTACTTTCTATAATGGGCAAGTTTCTGTTCTTAGTTTAATTATCAGTTTAGGTATTATTCCTTCTGGGAAATCTCACATTCTCTAGATACCTTTTCACACTTTTCTCTTACATTTATAGCTCACTATGCATAAATAATTCTATTATGATACTTATTCACATCTATATATATAAAAGCCTAAGTGCCCATTATGACCAGTCGACTGAACGACCGGTCGACTGGTTGCTATGACGTGCACTGATCACCAGGGGGAAGACGCTTAATGCAGGACCTGCCCCTTGTGGTCAGTGTACTCTCATAGCCAACCTCCTGTGGCCAGCCAACCTCCCACGGTCCCTCCCGCTGGCCAGCTGGCCCCAATCATCCCCGATCACCGGCCAGGCCGAGGGACCCCACCCGTGCACGAATTCGTGCACTGGGCCTCTAGTTATATAATAATTATTCATTCATGTGTCTCTCTGTACTTTGTTTAATTCTGTGCTCCTTTAGGGAAGGATTTTTCTTTTTTCTTTATTCTCCCTTCTCCTTCTTTTACCCACTGTTTATTTAATACAGTGGTACAATTTGGATATTGGATATACCAGTTAGTTTCACTCTGCTGGTCTCAGCCACTGTCTGAGAATTGTGTTCCATGGGTGATAAGGAGGATTGAGATTTAGAGTACAATGGACAAATTATCATCAACCAGAGGAACAGAAATGAAGTATAATGTCTTTAAGGGCAACAAACAGACTCTCATACCAACTTGTTGCACATGTGCTATGGCATCTGGAGACTTAATTTTAAACCTTGGTTTCACCACATAATTAGGTAACATTGAGTAATTTTTACAAACTTTGGTCTGGTTTCTTTTGTCTATAAGTGACATAAATCTAAATCTAACCGAATCGACCAGAAAGGGGAGTTGATTGGCCATATCACAAAAATCTGAGTGGTTTGGCTTTAGGCAGTTTAGTGCAGAGGTTTAAAAGATGTTGCTGGGACAGTGTTTTTTTTTTCTCCTCTTAGATTGGTTGATATATGTGCAGCTTCATTTCATATTCTCCCTATATCAAGCAAGAAAGCCTCTGTCATCTACAGACCTATATCCCCACATTAGAAACCAGGATTGTTGTTCCGAAGGCCTGGGCAATTATCTGGTTGATTTTTACTTGGGTTATTACTGTGGTCAGACAGATGATGCTATTCTCAATGGCCAGTCTGAGTATATAAAAAGTGCTCAATAAACGTTTCTTGTACTGAATAAAATAGATTTTATACTTCCTCTCTTGGGATGGAGAAGGAAGGGAACTCAAAGTACCCATAGGATCACATAGAGTATGGGAAGGATAACCCAAAAAGTACTATAAGAAAGGAGGGGACATGGTAGACAGAGAAAAATTATTTCTCCCAGAGATAATTACATTTATTTATTCTAACAAATATTTATTAAGCTCATCCCTCAATAAATTTCTGGAGGGAGTAGATATTTGATATCAAGTCCTTAGCCCATAATTTACCACACAGTAAAACTCAAAACAAAGGTAACTATTAGTGCCATTAATTAATTGAGCTAAATTGAATATATTACATACCTAATAAGCTGGGACCTGCTACTCACTTACATTAAAAAGTTTCTGAAGGAAAGAGTGATTGAAGATTGACTTCTAAACTGCTGACACATATAGGTAACATTTCGGCTATCCTTACCATACTCAGTGTGGTCCTGTGGGTTTTTAAATACTTTTGCCATTCAGATTTACTTATTTGAAAGCATTAATTAGCTTTATTTCATTGAGAATATTACAACAGCAACAATAACAACATTTCAAAGTCTGTATTCTCTTTGCATCTAGAAACTTCTAGGCATTATTTTTTATCCTCATAGCAGTCAAAGAATAAAGCCTCTGAGTATTTTGGTGTAGAAATGATTCTCATTATGAAACCCTGTCATCTTTGAAGCAACTGTCCCCTGTAGTAACTCACATGAATTTAATTTTCTCAGACACTATAAAAAGGTCATATAGCCCAAAGTCAAGATGTCACTCAATTATGCCCAAGCATTATTCTCTGAAGGGCTTTTGTATTTGTCCCATTGCTAGCTTTAATCTGATTGAGAATCAATGCACTAAGATAAAAAAGAATATGAAAGATCTGCTAGGCTCAGTGAAATGTAGATTCTAGAAGGAAGGTAGGTGCTGGTTCAGAAACCTACGGCCATCTGCCCAGCAAAGAAACAGTCTACCAGTCAGGAGAGCATATTTTTAAAGCTGTCTCCCACTTCCATCTGTGGTTTTGAACTAGAAACATAACATATCTGGTCATTACTCTTCCCATTTCTAAAATGGGACAAGCTAATTGCTAGAGTTAAAAACAAACAAGCAGATAATGCTCTTAAATATGCATTCTGATCTTTCTTTTGAGGCCTTCACAAAACTGTAGACACAACCTCTTAAGTAAACTCATTAAACAAATAAAATGGTTGCAATAATGCTACACTTCTTTCTTTGATAAGGTTACACAGGGTGATTGCTCATAAACTCTTAATTTAGAAATCTGAATACAGAGCAAAAGATACCCTATTATGAGGAATTTCCTACCAGGACATTAAAACCTTTATCAAGTTTAATGCACTTTTAATCCTATGAGTTGTGTTAATAAATCACAGAGCAGATATTTGAATCCTGCTCTTCTCTCAGCTTTCATCTCCCCATGTGCTCCCTATTCTAACCTTGTGTAAGGAAATCTATATATATAAAAGCCTAAGTGACCGTTACGACCGGCTGACTGGCTGGTAGCTATGATGCACACTGACCACCAGGGGCAGACTCTCAATGCATGAGCTGCCCCTTGATGGTCAGTGCGCTCCCACAGCCCACCTCCCATGGCTGGCCAACCTCCCATGGTCCCACCCCCAGGCCAGCTGGCCCCAATTGGCCCTGGTCACCTGTCAGGCCAAGGGACCCCACCCGTGCACATATTTGTGCACCTGGCCTCTAGTAAATCATAAAAGAGAACAAGTAAGAGGGGATGAAAGTAATAGTTAGAAATTAGGCTATATTATAAATGAGTCAAGAGGAATGTGAGCCCCTTGAAAATACTGGATGTTTTCCCACAGTGCATGGAAAGGATCCACCTAGTCTGGACCCTGCAAATGGGACCCCCAAAGACCAGAGGACTTTGGAACATCTGAGTTATATGTAGAAGATTTTTTTTAATGAGTGATGTAGTGTTATAAATAAAATTTCATTCCTACCCACTTTTGATGCCTCCCTTGTGTTACAGGCAATGGTCTTTTGCATCACTAAAGAGTGTGGGGCTATTGCTACAATTTCGGAGAACCTGGGCTACCTGTGTGGGTTTGAGCACTGTGGTTCAGCACCCTGGCGGTTTGCCTTACTAGGCTGTGGGGCAGAATCTGTCCATTCCTAAGTCCTCCACACTAAACCTGCTTCCATTAGACTTGCCCCTTGTGTTAGGATTGCAAAAGATCATAGCGGGAGGGAGGGAAATAAACCCAAGCAACTCCACCTTTGCCTCCCCTCAGACATGTTTCTTACACTTTCTTTCCCACACCCAGTTCGGTTTCTGTTGTTCAGTTTGATATTCTGAAAGCACAGACTCAAGAGGGAATAGAATTGCAGGGCTATCTCCTGTGATGCCTATTAAAGTCACCTCTGTGAAAAGGAGCTAGAAGGTGCTGAGGTTTCAAAAACCAGGAAATTATCACATCCAGCTCACTGAGTCTACCAGCTCCAAAGCACATCTTTGTGGGAAGCTATTGATCACTAGGCCTAAAAGGAGCCTTGCTGAATCTTTGACTCAGTTTGTGGCATTGACTAACAAACAACAAGCTTCGCAAGACATGGATCAGGAGTTGTTCCAATTGCCATTCCCCCCTGTATTTTAAAATACAAAAATACGACCAGACCTAGTTTGCGTTTGTTGATAATTTGAGTGACTCAATACAAGTCATCAGAGATGAATGTCATGTCATGCAGTAAAAATTAAAGTACACTGCATTGTTTTATGGAAACGTGCAGTTCCAAAGAAAAGAACTGGGGCAAAAAGGACCAATGTATGTTTTCAACAATGGGATGCTTATTAAGTAACTGGCACACGTGAATAGAACACATTTGTTTAATTAAAAAAAAAGCAGATGCTGTCAGGTCTTACTACATTTTGATGATCTCAACCAAATGTAGTTAAAGAGGAATGGCTATGCAATCAGGAATTGAAGAGATAAAGCCCACTTTGCCATAGAAACCTGGTGAAGGGGATCTGATACCTTTGATTATTCATTTGGAGACAAATTTTTTTCTTTATAATATGTTTTTATTTCAGAGAATAAGGGAGAGGGAGAAAGAGAGATATAAACATCAATGATGAGAGAGAATCATTGATTGGTTGCCTCCTACATGCCCCACATTGGGGATCCAGCCCATAACCCGGGCATGTGCCCTGACTGGGAATCGAACCATGACCTCCTGGTTCATAGGTCAACGCTCAACTACTGAGCCATGCTGGCTGGGCTGGAGACAGAGTCTTACCAATTTCCACAACCTTCAAACTGGAGATACTAGAGATACACTTTTTTTTCCCTTTTCTGACTTTCACTTCCTCCCTTTTCTGAAGGTATTTTCCTTATGACATATTGAGTTTTCTGTATCTCAGGACTAGATAGATTATTTGGCCACGTACTAACACTGAATTCTGCAACTAAGACTTTTTTTTAAAAAAAATTTACTGAGTTATAAGCATAACCCATGGACACAGACAGTACGGGGGTGAGGGCATGTGCTGGGGGATGGGAGCAGCCGGGGAGAGGTCAATGGGGGGGGGAAAAGGAGACATATATAATACTTTAAACAATAAAGAATTTAAATTAAAAAAAAGCTTACTGGGTTAGTTTTTAGCTTGAAACTTTTGTTATTTGCTCATTGCTTCTGTAATATTATTATTATTATTTTTTTAATATATTTTATTGATTTTTTACAGAGAGGAAGGGAGAGAGATAGAGAGTTAGAAACATCAATGAGAGAGAAACATCGACCAGCTGCCTCCTGCACATCTCCCACTGGGGATGTGCCCGCAACCCAGGTACATGCCCTTGACCGGAATCGAACCTGGGACCTTTCAGTCCACAGGCCGACGCTCTATCCACTGAGCCAAATCGGTTTCGGCACTTCTGTAATATTATTAAATGAAGTTTAATCTGTCATATAAGTGTTTACTTCTACCTAGAGTTGTATATGATTGCTCCAGGTATCCTATATAATAAAAGGGTAATATGCAAATTGACCCTAACAGCAGAACCACTGGGAATGACTGGTCACTATGACACACACTGACCACCAGGGGGCAGATGCTCAATGCAGGAGCTGCCCCCTGGTGGTCAGTGCACTCCCACAGGGGGAGCTCTGCTCAGCCACAGGCCAGGCTGATGGCTACCAGCACAGCGGTGGTGGCGGGAGCCTCTCCCACCTCCTCAGCAGCGCTAAGAATGTCTGACTGCAGCTTAGGTCTGCTCCCCGCTGGCAAGTGGACATCCCCCGAGGGCTGCCGGGCTGCCAGAGGGATGTCTGACTGCCAGCTTAGGCCTGATCCCCCAGGGAGTGGGCCTAAGCCAGCAGGTGGACATCCCCCGAGGGGTCCCAGACTGCAAGAGGGCACAGGCCAGGCTGATGGACCCCCCCAAGTGCACAAATTTTTGTGCACCGGGCCTCTAGTTTTTTATAATATCCTATTTAAAAATCTATGCCTTATTGACTGTCTTTCATAGCATAGGGAATTGTTAGGTCCTGGGAATATAACAATGAGCAATTGGATGATCAAGACAAGGTATTTGATTTCAAGAACCTTAAAATTGAGCTTATCTTAACTTCGTGATAATTGTTCAGAGTGTGATATTATATCCCCATTTTTCAGTAAGGAAAGTGTCTCAAAATTAACTAACATACAAATCAACACAGGGAACATTTTGTAGAAAGAGTCAAAGACAGATCTGATTCAACAGCTCATTTTATTTGCTCTCTGTTATATCTATTAAAAACCTTTCCAGCTCAGCCAGCGTGGCTCAGTAGTTGAGCATCGACCTATAAACCAGGAGATCATGGTTCAATTCCAAGTCAGGGCACATGCCTGGTTGTAAGCTTGATACCCACCAGTAGAGGGTGGTGTGCAGGAGGCAGCTGATCAATGATTCTCTCTCATCATTGATGTTTCTATCTCTCCCTCTCCCTTCCTCTCTGAAGTCAATAAAATATATTTAAAAAACAAAACAAACAAACAAAAAACCCTTTCATGCACATAATAGGTAAAATGGAGCTCAAATGGTTCAGCTGAATACTGTAAAAGGAAGGAATTAGAAAGAATAATTTTTATCCTCCAGCTATCATTTTAGATGACAGTCTGCATTATATAGTCAAATGTTGCTCATCTGGAATATGCCATGGAAATACGGGGAACATGGAGACAAATTATGAGATGGTGATAATTCATATGAGAAGTGCTTCATTTCCCTGAAAGGATGATAGAAGCATATGCCATATCTACTAAATAAGTCAGATAGTTACGAAAGGAGCATTATGTGTACAGGTGCTTGGGAATAAGATTCATGGTGTTTGAATATGGCAGGAGTTGCCTTTATGCCAGGTAGTATAAATGATCTTTTTATGTGTGTGTAAGCAAAGATGTAAAATGACTTTATGTGTTTGCTTTGGGGTGACAAATGCTTTATAATGCAAGACCAATGAATATCTTTTGCTTTGGAATTTCTGTTGTGATTTGTTAAAATCTGAGATCACAGTTTGAATTTTAGCCTTGATTTAAAATGCACACATTTGGTAAAATCTATGATTTAATATTTTTGATTGGGTTAGTGTGAACTAGATAGGGTGGATTCTATAGTTTTAGCTATTTTCTCTTACTGTCTTTCAAGTTGATCTGTCACTGATGGACAAAAAGGCTTGTAGCAGGAAAGTCTAAGGCGAAGTTGTAGTAGTCCACAGAAAACATAATTAGGAAATCTGCATTAGGGAGGCTGGATAGATGCATGATGAGTGTTTATACACGTGTCATTTGGATAAAGAGATTAGAGGAATTCAAAGTTGGTGACAAAATTTTGTGCCCAGGAGCAATTGTTTTTCCAATAATGGAACTATCCCTCTGTCAAAGGGCTTGACATGAGTGCCAGAGAAGATCATGAACTTGGTTTTGAAGATATTGAGTAACCGCTAAAAGTAAAACTTATATGACAAAGACTAGAAGAGGTAATGACTACCTTATTTAACATTTATTTGTACCATAAACTCTGTCAAGTCCTTTTTATATATTCATGTATTAATTGCTAAAAGTCAAATGAATAGAGTATTAGCTGTGCTTTAGAGAACAGGAAACTGAGGATCAGTGAACTTAACTGACTCTCCCAAGCCCATAACAGGTAGACATACACCAAGTCTTTTAGTCTGGTCTGTCTGACTCACCTGTTACACACTGTCTCCTCTGTGCAATGGAACAACATAAAATAGAATAACTATTGGTCACTGATTCAAGATTGAATTCTTAGTTCTCCCATATAAAGCTATACCAACATTTTGATTTTATTTTAAAATTGTGTCTTCTATTTTCCTGACATATTGATTTTGAATGATTGGTCCTTGGACCCTAAACTATTAATATCCTGCCTTTGAAATCCTGTTGTCAGTCCAGCTGAACTTGTTTGTACTCTTGTTGATTTGTGCTGGAGATGAGTGACCATCAAAAAGCTTCTCCCTGTTCTGTGTCAATAGAAGCATAATTGTGTGGTGGCTTCCTAGACACGGACTACAGTTCCCAGCCCCTTTGTCATCTATACAGGGCCATGCACCTAGTTTTCATTAATATAATGTGAGGGGAACTGCCGTGTACCTCTTCTGGGCTGTGGCCTTTAAAAAGTGGGTGTGCTCTCTATTCCCTCCCGCTGGTGGCCTATAGCCATCGACAAGGTTCTAGAGATGGCAGAATGGAAGAAGTACCACTGTGCAGAGCCATCTGCCATAGCCTGCTTTGCACTGAGAAATAAGCAACTATTCTGTTTGAGACATGAGAACTAGGGATTTATTTTTAGAGTATTTTAGCCTAATGTAATTTACATTTTTACTATTAACAAAATGGGTTCTCTTTTATAATAATAATAGTGGAACATACTTTTATATTATCTTCTGTAGAATATGTTCAGACATGTATAGGCTCTTGCAAGAAACTTAGAAACCATCTTCAGTTCTTCTATGGCATGGATTTAGAATTAAGTGTGAACTGTGGCTTGCATACTTAAGTCAGACTTCTTCCTGCTGCAAAGAAATTTTGATCAAGCCCTTATTTATCATGTTATGCTCCGTGGTATAATGAATGCATGTTTACTGAAGTCTTGGCATGTGCCTAATCATGGAGTCTGAGATACGCTCTGTAGTGGAACCATCTGAAGGAAAAAAACCACTTCTTTTTTTTTTTTTTTTACAAATGTCCCCTGATATTATGCAACATATTTTTTTTCACAACCAGATAATTTTGTTCTTTCTAAATTGCTATTAGTCTCTGGAAGTTTAATTTTTCATACGTGTATAAGTTATCTTACCACTGCAGATGTCTCTGAGGGAGAGGCTTATGGCAAATCCTGAGAGGAATTCTACATCAAGGCTTCTGTTAGGAGTGATGTCACTCAAAGCGATCTTTCAACAATATTTAATGTTTTCTACATTGCGTATATCAGAAGAGTGGTCTCTGATTCAGGCATTGTGGATACATGCTAAAAGAAGCTATTGTTAGACAAGTTCTCCAGAGGTCAGGAAAGAGAAAGGGCAACTGTCCATTCACCTTTCTTAACATTTAATCATTTATTCCTTTTGGTTGTTGTCTGGCTAGTAACACTGTCCAGTACTATCTGTCTGTCTAAAGTCTTTAGTTATTGCCTTTCTCAGGTAGTGCGGGAGGGTAGTATTTGCAAAACAAGCTGTAAAGGCTTAAAAATTTAATCTACCTAAAGACTGGACCAAAAGCCTTTTGCTAGAGAACAGCTTCTTTAAATACCAATTACCAAATCCTCAGAGCAAAAGAGAAGCAAAAAGCAGAGCAGGCCCAAGAGGCAGTTGTATAAGTAAACCCACCTCCCTTTTCTTGAGTCTCTGAAGGTTTTCTCATGTATATTTCTGTCATTTTTTGGCAAGACAATCTCACTATCAGACCAAGACCTGGAAAGGTCCAATCTATATTTGCATCCAGATGCTTTAATATTTAATTTTATTCTACAAGAGGTAGATTTTTAAAAAATTTTGATGATTACTGAGTTGGGTTAAAATTCTAGCCCTGAGTTTCTCTAGCTCTGTGGTTGTTATTTTTTAAATTATTTTTATTTTTTAAATATATTTTTATTGATTTCAGAGAGGAGTAAAAAGGGAGAGATAGATAGAAACATCAGTGATGAGAGAGAATCATTGGTTGGCTATCTCCTGCATGCCCCCCACTGAGGATTGAGCCCACAATCCAGGCATGTGCCCTCAAGGGGAAATGAACCGTGACCTCCTGATTCATAGGTCTATGCTCAACCACTGAGCATAGCTCTGGGTTTTTAGTCTCAGTTGACTCACCTGTAAATTACAGGTAATGTATTTATTACAAATAGAGTTATTGTGAGAAGCAAATGAGTTACTGCACATAAAGGGCTCCATGAAATTTTTTTGCTTCTAGTAAACAAATAAATATCAGCCCTTCTTGTGTTGTTGGTGGTTCCTTATAGAAAGTGTATACTGTTTGAATTCCCTCTTCTCTTCAGTACCTTCTTTTCCTTTAGAAGTTGCAATGCATCTAATCCAGTTTTGTAGCACTGGGAGCTTATTTATTTTAATTTTATCTTTATTGTTGAAAGTATTACAGATATCCCCATTTTTCCCCCATTTGAACCCCTCCACCCTCCTCTTGCCTCCTCCCCAGGCCTTCACTGCACTATTGTCTGTGTCCATGGGCTATGCATATATGCATATAAATTCTTTGGTTAATCTCTTCCCACCCCACCCTTCCCTCTGAAATACCTCAGTCTGTTGCATGTTTCAATGTCTCTGGTTCTATTTTGTTCATTAGTTTCCACATATGAGATCATGTGATACTTGCCTTTCTCTATCTGGCTTATTTCACTTAGCATAATACTCTCCAGGTCCCTCCATGCTGTCTCAAAGGGTAAGAGATCCTTCTTTTTTTACAGTTGCATAATATTCCATTGTGTATATGTACCACAGTTTTTTTGGGCACTTGGGCTGTTTCTAGATCTTAGCCTTGTAAATTGTGCTGCTTGAACATAGGGGTGCATATATTCCTCCTGATTGGTGTTTCAGGTTTCTTAGGATGTGTTCCTAGAAATGGGCTCACTGGGTCAAATGGCAGTTCCATTTTCAATTTTTTGAGGAATCTCCACACTGTTTTCCTTAGGGGTTGTATCTGCATTCCCACCAACAGTGTACTAGTGTTCCTTTCCCCCCAAGTCCTCACCAGCATTTGTTGTTTGTTGATTTATTGATGACAGCCATTCTGGCAGGTGTGAGGTGGTATCTCATTGTTGTTTTAATTTGCATCTCTCTGATGATTAGTGACATTGAGCATTTTTCATAGGATTATAAGCAGTTATGTTTCCTGAAAAATAAAACAAATCACAAATTTCTAATCTGCATTCTTTTAAAAGGATATTTGGCAGTTTGCTTGATTTTCTTCTTGTGATAATGAACTGCAGAACAGGACACGTCCTAGGTACCTGCCTGGTCCCAAATCAGAAGTATTGAAAATATATCTTCGGTCAGATTATAAGACTAGGGTCAGATGGCAACAAATTAAGAGGCATGGGTAAAGGCTTGTATTGATATTCTGGGCCTCTTTTTTATTATTGATGTATAATTGATTTAAAATATTCCATTAGTTTCTGGTGTATATTATAGGGATTTAATATTTATGTATATTGCAAAATGATTCTCATGTTAAATCTAGTTACTATCTGTCACAATACTAAGTATTACAATATTATGAACCACTAGAGGCCTGGTGCACGAATTTGTGCACCAGTGGAGTCCCTCGGCCTGGCCTGTGGGATTGGGCCAAAACCAGCTCTCTGACATCCCCTGAGGGGTCCTGAATTGCGAGAGGGCGCAGGCAAGGCCAAGGGACCCCACTGGTGCATGATTGGGGCAGGGGAGAGGTGTGGGAGTATGGCCACCCAGGGAGAAACCACATGAGGGCTCCAGGGCATGTCCAGCCCGTCTCACTCAGTCCCGATTGGCCAGACTCCAGCAGCAAGCTAACTTACCAGTTGGAGCGTCTTCCCCCTGGTGGTCAGTGCACATCATAGCAAGCGGTTGAACAGCCTTAGCATATCATTAGCATATTATGCTTTCGTGTTTGAATGGATGACTGGACACTTAGCATATTGCCCTTTTATTATATAGGATATTTCCTAAGCAGTACATTATATACACATGGCATTTGTTTTATAACTAGGAGTTATAACATAGTTACCTTTTAACCCCCTTCACCTATTTTTCTTGCCCCTCTATACTTCCCCTCTCTGATAACCACCAGTTGGTTTCATATATATATTCTTTTACCTACTTGGTTATTTCTATTCCTAAATGATTTATTCTTTTTGATGCAATTGTAAGTGGGATTGTTTTCTTAATTTCTCTTTCTGATAAATGAGTATTAGTGTATAGGTCAGTGATGGCGAACCTTTTGAGCTTGGCGTGTCAGCATTTTGAAAAACCCTAACTTAACTCTGGTGCTGTGTCACATATAGAAATTTTTTGATATTTGCAACCATAGTAAAACAAAGACTTATATTTTTGATATTTATTTTATATATTTAAATGCCATTTAACAAAGAAAAATCAACCAAAAAAATGAGTTCGCGTTTCACTTCTGACACATGTGTCATAGGTTCGCCATTACTGGTATAGGTGCACAACCAATTTCTGTGTATTAATTTTGTATCCTGTGACTTTACTGAATTCATTTATTAGTTTAATAGTTTTTGGTGGATTCTTTAGGTTTTTAAAAAATATATAAGATTATGTCATTTGCAATTGTGGTACATATACTCTGAAAACTATAAGACATTGATGAAATAAGTTGAAGACAATGCAAATTAATGGAAAGATATGCTGTGCTCATGGATTGAAAGCATTAATGTTGTTAAAATGTCCATACTATCCAAAGCAATCTACAGATTCAATGCAATTCCATTAAAATACAAATGACAGAACTAGAACAAAGAATCCTAAAATTTGTATGGAATCACAAAGATCCTGAATAGCCAAAGCAATCTTGAGGAAAGAAAGAACAAAACTGGAGGTATCACATGTGTAGTATAGATTTCAAAGCTATAATAATTAAAACAGTATGGTACTGTGACAAAACAGTCACATAGATCAATAAAATAGAATAGAGAGTTCAGAAATAAACATGGATATATATGGTCAATTATTCTGACAAAGTAAACAAGAATGGTGAAAGGAGAGTGTCTTTAGTAACTGACATTAGGAAAACTGGACAGGGACATGAAAAATAACGAATCATAACCACTGTAGAACATATTAAAAAATAAATTTAAAATAGATTAAAGGCTTGAATGTAAGACCTGATACTGTAAAACTGCTAGAAGAAAAGTGAGGCAGTAAGCTCTTTGACATCAGTCTTAGCAATATTTTTGAACCAGTCTCTTCAGGCAAGGGCTACAAAAAACAAACAAAAGACAAATCAGATTATATCAAATTGAAAAGCTTTTTCACAGCAAAGGAAGCCATCATAAAAATAACAAAAGCAGTCTTATGAATGGGAGAAGATATTTGCAAATCATACATTTGATAAGAGGTTGATATACAAAATATATAATAATATAAAACAACTTATGAAACTTAATATAAACTAACAACAACAGCAAACAACCTGATTGAAACTGGGCCTATGTTGCAATCTTCCTTTTCAATCTTGTACTGATCATAGCCAAAATATGAAGGGCAGTGCAGTGTATACTTATTCCCCCTCGTCCCATTTTATAGCAGTACTCCCTTTTCCTTTTCAGGCATCACCTTTCCTCTATGCAGTTTTGTTGGTATTGCTGATCAATGCCTTGTGACTTCTCTTACCATAGTGTCCCAAATTAGGCCAATCAGACACATTCCATTGGAAATTTGAGTGCATATTTAGTTTCTCTGATTCTTGTTCTTTTCTGAATCTGGATCACTAGTATTATTTTTAATCTGTGTACTACATGACAACCTTTTGGTACATTTCTTGTCTTCTGTGGTTATTTGATGTTGATTTCCGTTTATTATAGCCAATAAAATTCTAACTAATACTGGAGGCTAAACACTTGGTTTTGGCCATGGGTCAGTGGGAAAAAAGCTATGCCATTGTTATATTCTAGATGAGAATACTTAAGTATGTCTTTAAAAAATTTAAGCGAATAGTTTTACTTCCATTATGATAGAATATCTCATTCAGTTCTTCACAAATATTTTCTATTTTTCAAAGACTTTGGTTTATATCAGAGCATTATTCAATCAAATAAGGCATATTTTTGTTGAAGGAACACATTTATTCCTAATGCTTTGAGTTTACAGTTGCCAAAAAGGAAATCAAGCCAACTCACTCATACAAATAGATTGGGCTGTATGCTCTCATCTTTCATCATTGTGTTTAAGGTAGAGCTGTGCTTCCATTTTAAGAATCAAGAAAAAATTTCCAGAAGAGATAAATTTTTATTTAAGAATTTCTACAGAATCAGAAGCCTTAGAGACACACAATAATTGTAATTTGGACCCAGAGATTGAAGCCACTTTAATAATGATACTCATTAGATATTCTTGTCATTCTTCCTCAGCCTGTTGAGGAGCAACAATTGCTTAATGTCCTGGTGGACATAACCAACATAAACATGGTATGATGTCATTCTTGCAGATAACCAGATGAAGGCTCCAATTGCTTGCCATCTCTCATCTAATCTTAAAAAATAAATCTTTCCCAAGATGCAATGATACATGTTTAGGTTGTGCAAAAAGCAAACAAATAACAAACAAAAAAGTGTTATGATAGTCTATCTGCAAATTTTTCTTTGGTTTGCTCTAACAAAGTTTCTTTTATTAATAACAGACTGTGAAGATCCATGGCAGGAACTACACAGGGGATTATAAGATGGTTTATGTTCTCCTCAAGGAAATATCTATGCAAATATAACAGGACTAGATATGAATAAAGGATATGGTAGGCTCAGTTTTCATTATTAGTTAAGTTTGGCTCTCAGAATAGAAAATTTTGGTGTTTTGTAACTTACAAAGTAGTGTAACTTTCCCACCAAAAACTTAGAGGGATATCTGCTGAATATGGTTATAAGGTTTTTTCACTATTAAGTGTGGAAAGGTTTTCAATATATTTTTATTGATTTCAGAGAGGAAGGGAGAAGGAGAGAGAGATAGAAACATCAATGATGAGAGAGAATCATCGATTGGCTGCCTCCTGCATGTCCCACACTAGGGATGGAGCCCGCAACCCGGGCATGTGCCTGACTGGGAATCAAACTGTGACCTCCTGGTTCATACTAGTAGGTCGAAGCTCAACCACTGAGCAACACTGGCTGGGCTCAGTATAGTTTTAAGCATATTTTTCCCAATCATTTATTTAAACAGTTGACTTTTTGTAAACTGGTGACACTTTGAACTTAAATGCAGAACTTTACATTTATTTACTACCTCATTGTTTTCCTTACAGTGATCTTGGGAGAAAAGGAGGAAATATATTATTAGTTCCATTTTTATTGATAAAAATGGTGTCTTGCAAGGAAACTTGCCTAAATGTAAATAGCAAGCTAGTGGTCCAGTTAAATACCAGAACTTGGGCATTTTTAATTTGGTGAGACAATGTCTAACACTGATTAATGACTTAGAAATACATTTATGTGGTGACTTCTGCTGAAAACACATAGTTGAGAAAAGAAATAGAACTAGTATTTAATTTATTCCTCTCTTTTTACTTCATCCCTATCAAAGATTCCTTCATGTTTTTGTGTAGCTTCTTGGTTATCAGTAGCATTATTGTGCATCCAGCTATTCACATCAGTCACATAACAAAAAAGATCTGCATTTGTTCTTGCTTCTTTCCATAATGATAGAGGCATTACATTTCAGATTCACATGGTTCTTTCCAAATCTCCGGCTATAACATGCACTTGTCTTACTAAACTGAACATTTGCTCAGTTTGAATCTCAATTTCAGTTGTTTATATCCAGTGTTTAAATGGGAATTCTCTGGTGACCAAGCTGGGAATTACTGCACATCTTAGCTTTTACTTAAAAGGTACAATTAGAAGATGAGAAAACAGAGTTTCAAGAAGCATTTCTCCCTTTTCCCCCCAGAAGATTCTCTAAATATTTTGCTTAGTTGTCTCTTCTGCAGATATTTCTGTAGTAAATGGCACCTTCCTCTGAGGTGGAATTGAGCCTCTGATTATGAGTTGCAAAGGCTCTTTAAGGACCTGAAATAGCTGAGAAATGCTTACCTGAAAATACATTTTTTTCTTTATACTGTCATGTGTAACCCTGATGTGATGGTTTATTACCTATCCTCATATAGAGATTGGTGTGGGCAGGTGCTGCTGACAAATTTGTCATTTCCAGCCCAGAGCTACAAAATTCCTTGTCCAAGGGCATGGAATCCACTAACTCAGTATTAACATTCAAAAAATGCCAAAGACAGTTCTGTTCTCTCAAGCGTTCTGCTTGGTCTAATTGAGCTTTGCTAACCTTTTCTCTTTGACAGAACAACTTTGAATATGTGTCAGGAGGGAGCTCTATAAATATTTATTGAATAAAACAGCTTGTTTGGATATGAAATGAGTTTAGAGACAGGAATTAAGGCCAGTAAAACTCTAACTTTCTGGTGTGGAAAATGTGTGCTGAGAGAATGAGAATGCCCAACATTACATTTTAAATAATAGCCACTTTTGTTTTTAGTATTCAACTTAATGTAGTGTTATATTAAAAAATAGAACTTTCAAAAAAACTTAGGGGGATGGAAATCTTCAATTTATTCATCATTTATTCATTTGTCTGTTAATTTATTCATTCCTCAAAGTTTTTTAAGAGTTAAGGTCTCCTATAAAAATACATATTTAATTTTTTAAAACCATATTTTTATTAATTTTAGAGAGGAAGGAGAGAGAGATAGATACATCAATGATGAGAGAATCATTGATAAGTTGCCTTCTGCATGCCACCCACTGGGGATTGAGCCTGCAACCCGGGCTTGTGCTCCGACTGGTGAATCGAACCATGAATTCCAGGTTCACAGGTTGATGCTCAACCACTGAGCCACACCAGTTGGGCCATATGATGTATATCCTATATAATAAAAGGCCAGTGACCATAATGGCATAACGACCAGAACGACTGATTGACCTGTCGCTGTGAGGTGCATTGACCACCTCTTGGTCCCTCCTCCCAGCCCACAGGCTCTGAAAGCTGGATGGGGAACCAGTGGGAACTGGGGTGGGCAGTGGTGGGGTGGGACTGGGGACTGGCGAGCGGGAGGAAGATGGCCTTAATTGCAGGCTAGGCCTAGGGACCCTACCCAATTTTGTGCACTGGGCCTCTAGTTTAATTATATTAAAGATATCCACAAAAAGGAAGAAAAATATAACAAATCCTGAGGATGATTATAATGAGGTCCTGAGTTTTCTAATAATCAGCACAAAGAGGGAATGCTGACCAATTACATGTTTCATTTTCATCTAATTAATTCGTTTTCATATAACAAAAGCAAATAAAATTAAAAGCAACACAACAGTTTTCTGGATGTGAGACCCCAGAGAAGATTTCCCTCTAGATACTGTAAGACATGAGAAAAAACAATTGTTGGGGAAGCCAGAAAAATGAAATTGGAAGTTGAAAATATATTCATCCTTTTATCATTGGCAAACCATGTGATTATGCTATTACTTATAGTAACAGATAGTCATATCATTACTGAGCTAGTAACTCTAGGAAAAATGGGAAAATAGAGAATTAGTGTTAGCTGCCTAGAATTGGCTCTAAAAATGTCACCTCTCCACAGAGGACTTTCCTCTCCCCACTCTCTAAGACAGCCTTTCATTCTGCTCTATATCACTTATATTACTCACCATTGTCCTAAATTACAATGTTCTGTTTACTCAATGAGGATGTCTCACTAGAATAAAATCTAAAAAGAGCGTCCCATCCTCACTGCATGCCACCCACTGTTGGGAGGCTTCAGTTGGTTGGAGCATCGTCCAGTACACAGAAATGTCCACATGAAAACTATATGATACTATTAACCAATGTTACCCAAATAAATTTAATAGAAAAGAGAACCATCTTGTGACATGAAGATCTAGTTTAGAAAAAAATAATTATTACTAGGTAAAAAGATTTTATAAAGCAGTTATATCATCCTATCACTAAATCAAGTATAGAAAAGGTTAACAAGAAATAGCATATGACTACAGATATGAAAAAGCACACTTTGAATACTAGTAAAGTCAGGTTTGTACATACATCAAGAACCCCTACCAACCATTCCCACAGTTACACAGGTCAAATATTAGGAATGATCTTCGGTTTTCCACTTTCCCTTACACCCTTACAAACCACCCTTCACCAAATCCTGGGGCTCTATTTTCAAAATACATATTTAATACAGGTGATCATTAATGTTCAACAAATGTCCCCATTCTTTTTCACATTTCCCAGTCCCTATGCAGTTAGGTTGAAATCACAGAATTAATTCAAGTCCAATGAGTTAGAATAACAATAGTGAGCATCACTTCCAGTTCAAGATAATTAAGAGCTGATGTACCTTCAAAGGTTGTGATGTACCTTCCAGGGTTGGGGCGCATATGGGAGGTAACAAATCAGTGATTCTCCTTCACATCGTTGTTTCTCTCTTCCTTTCCCTCTCTCTAAAATTAATAAGCATGTCGTCAGTTGAGGATTAAAAATAAAGGAGAGAGTCCCATGTATACCACTTTACCGGAATTTTTAAGAGAGACTGCCACATAGCAACAAAAATAAATGTTAAACAAATGAAGATGTCTTAATTAATACACATTGGCATCTGTCTTTGTTTCTCTTTCTTTCTCTCTCACTCCCCTTCTCCTTCTTGTTCTCTCTACACACTCTCTCTTCTTTTTTCTCCATGCCTTTGCTTTATATTTTTCTCTTAAAGACTGGTTTCTGTTTCCAAGTTCATACAGCAGCCCCACAGCTTCCAAAATAATGTGTTCTCTCACTAAATTGTAATTCCATCACTATATATTTGCCCCCTTTACTCTGTATATTCAGGGTTAAGAACCACCAGTATCAACCCTCATAGATAACTGTAGCAACAAACAGAAAGACAACGAAACTGGGCTATACTTCAGTTGAGTGGATAATTTACGTGGTGATTTTGGGGAGAGGATTGACATGATTTGGTTGTTTAATATTAATTGCTTAGGCTGCTCTATTGGAAGCACATTGCATGGTATTTAAAGAAACAAGATTAGCTAGTGTCAGCACCAGTGTAGGGAGATAAAAGAAGGGAAAGGACTGGCATGTGCGTCCTGGGGAAGTTAGAGAAATGACAAAAAAAGAGGAAGAAATCATGGCCAGTGAAATAGATGAAAAACCGGAAGACTATAATCTGTGAATAATGTGTTTTAAGGACGATGAGCAATAAAGTGGACGTCATGACAGGATGGAATCTCTGAGAAGAGGACTCTGAGACCAGTTTCCCATCTGCAGAGTTTATTAAGGAATGCTGGTGGGAGAAAACCCGTGGGAGAAAAGGGGAGGAAGCAACACGGGCAAAGAAGGATGGAGCTGCAGTGCAGATCTGATGACAGAGTTAAAATGGCCCATCAAAAATCTCCTCTGTTGGGCTGAAATGGCTAAGCTTTTAAAAAAACACAAAAATGTTTACATCAATATAGTTTATACTAGTGAAAAACTAAAAAGAAACTAAATATCCCATTGTAAGAGAATAGTTGAATAAGTTTATATTCATTTCATAGAAAATAGGCAACTATTAAAAATAACGTGAACATTATTCATATTGGCAGGTAAAAATATTAGGATACTTGGTGTTTGCTATGTGTCAGGAGTTTTTGTGAACACATCACATATGTAAGTGTGAACCCTCATAACAGTCTTGTGAAGAAGACACTAATATTATGCACATGAGGAAACCTAGGCACAGAAAATGTATGGTATCTTGATCAAGGTCATAAAGAAAGTAAATGGCAAAGGTGAGATTTGAGCCCCACATTGAGGCTTCAGAACCTGTACTCTTAACTGACATGAGATGCTGCCTTATATCTGGAGTACCGTGACTGCGTTTGGTGAGGTAAAATTTTATTTTGTCTGCTTGAGGAAAGCTTTGGTTTCTGTGACTTGAAGGAATTAATGGGTTCATTTACATAAGGAACAAGGAGCATCTGGAGAGGGAAAGGACTGAGACCTGACTCCTTTCTCCTAAGCCAGTTGTACTGAGGTGGCTCTGGGTGAGGCTGCGATCAGGCCAGAGCAATGTGACTCCAGAGTTAAGCTTTCAATAAAAGCAGAAAGGCACAGAATGATCAGGTGAGCTCTCCACTGCTCTAAAGCAACAGGTCCAAAGGGAGTGGTGTGAATCTGTGGGTGATAGAGGAATGGGTAACAGGGATATGCTCTATGCTAGTCATGCTGTATCCCAGCAAAGTAGATTTTGTGACTGAATCCAAAGTTATAATCTTGGGATCCAGGGCTAATGATAGCGTGAAACATCCTTAGCTCCCATAACACTATGGAAAGGTTTTCCTCTCTCTACCTGTCCCTGGAGTGGGGGGAGGTGGTAACTATTTCTCCTCCTAGTTCTCCTCCTTCTCCTCCTCCTCCTCTTTCACTTCATCCTCTTCCTTCAAAAAAAGCAAACAAATAACAAAAAAATCTCAGGCCCAATCATAAAGCATTGGAAATGTACAGGATGGTGATGTATTCCAACATCCACAGTAGCAACTCTGCCTTTTTGCAAGGTTTGATTCAACTCCAGCATATGTTTTGGGAACTGTTTGGACCAGACTAATTAGCTCTGGTAGCTATTACAGAGTCTTTCATTTCAAGGGAACACATATATATGTCCGGCTAAAGTAAGGACATTAGAGCAAACAGGGCCTGTTCTTTAATTGAGAGAATTATGGGTGAAGTGTGTGTGTGTGTGTGTGTGTGTGTGTGTGTGTGCGCGCGCGCGCGCATGCGCATGTGTGAAGAGCATGGCATGATTCAAACTTCAATATTGTGCTTTGGGAACAAACTGTAAAGATAAACATTATGGTTACAATAGATGATTGATGCTTTGCAAAACAAAATAAATTATATGAGAAAGAAAACAAAAATGTTAACGAGGATTGTATTATGATGGTGGTTATTAGGGTATTAAAATGTTTATATCCAAGCTTTTCTTTAAAGAGTAAGTAGGCATTGCTTTTCAAACAAAAAAATAAAGGTAACCTTATTTATCATTTTATCTATAACTATTGTTGGGGAAAGACATGTTGTCTTGTGTTTTCTTCGAACCATTTCTTAAACATATTGTTTCAATCCATCATTTAAATGTATTTATTCATTAATTCACTAGATCTTTTGAAGAAGAAGAATCATTTTCAGAAAAAAAGTATTTACTGTCTGCACGGAGTGAACAGGACTTCGGCATTTGATCTGTATGGTGTACTGCCTTCTAAACAGGACCTTGGGGAAATACTAAGGATGTGCACTCATGATATATGTACACAGTGAAATCTTTCAGAAGTCAACCCTTTACACAGTTCATCTCAAAATGCCCACATCAGCCACACATTAAAATTTAGTGGTTCAGGGAAGTGCTCACCAAGTTCATCCCCACAACCTCTTACAGGGAGCAAGGATAATTCTATAAAGTTGTTCCCTGCATTCCTCTTCAATGCGTACTTTAGGCATATGAAAATCAAATTAAGGGAAACAAAGTAAATTGCCAAATTCTATCATATGTTAATTTTTTTCATTCTTCTAAAGCTAAAATGATTTAGATTTTGCTTTAACTGTTGCTTGGGTTGTTTCACTATAGAAAATCACCAGGATGAGTATATTCATTCAAACATCAGTGTGTGACTTCTACCAGCATACTGATTACTTTTCAGAGAGGTAACTTGCAGGTGTCAGTAAAATGCCTTGCTTTTCCTAATGCTGATTTCATGGTCTTGGGGAAGGATAATAGAGTGCAGGATACATGCTAAATCTCAATAAACAAATTGGGGTGTATGTTACCTTTGGGAAGTTTAAATACTTAATAGTAGACCTCTTCTACCCTTTGGAGCAGTGGTAGATGGTTGGATCATTGTGGATGGTTGTTCATGTGGTGCACTGCACAACTCCCAGGGGGTGCCATTCACTGTACTCTCTTGTGAATGCCGCCTTTTGAGGTTGTGTGATGCATCTGGAAAAAATATCAACCGTCACAATGGTATAATGAAAAGAACATTGCTCTGAGGGCTAAAAGCATGTAATTCCTTCCCTGACTTTGCTAATGCTGAGCCATTATCTTGATGGAAATTTTAAAGAATAAAAGCATAATCTGGGTAATCACTTTATATCAGTAATGGCTGTCCTACTTTAGTACCTGTTTTTCCAATTTGTTTAACATCATGTCAGCAAGATGGAGACAGTTGAAATGACAGCAATTTGCATTTTAAAAATAATAGCTTTGAGATAATCCACACAAGATATCATTCACCTATTTGAAGTGTATAATTCATTAGTTTTTAGTATATTGACAGTATTGTACAATCATCAAACCAGTTTTAGAACATTTTCATCACCCCCAAAAGAACATTTTCATCACATACCCATTAACAGTCAATCCCCATTTCTCTCCAGCTTCTCTACACCCACATCCCAGCTCTGGGAAACCACTAATCTACCTTTTGTTTCCATAGATTTGTTTATTCTGGACTTTTCATACAAATGGAATCATACCTCAGGTAGTCTTTTGTGACTGACTTCTTTGATTTAGCATAATATTTCCAAGGTTTATTAATGTTGTAGCATATATCAATACATCTATCTTTTTTACTGATGAATGATATTCCATTGTATGTATAGACCACAGTTTGTTGATCAGGTCATCAGATAATGGGCATTTTGGTTATCCAACTCTTTGGCTATTATGAATAATGCTGGTAGTACATTTGTGTCCAAGTTTTTTGTGTGAATATATATATATATATATCTATATTATATAATGTATATATATA
>NW_005871291.1:624640-670871 GCF_000147115.1 Myotis lucifugus
ATCTTTTTTTGGTATATATCTAGGAGTAGAATTGCTGGGTTGAATGGTAACTCTGTGTAACATTTGGGACAGAGTTCAATTGTTTTCCAAGGTAGCTGCACCATTTTACAGTCCCACTAGCAGTGTATGATGGTCCCAATTTCTCCACATCTTCAAGAACATTTATTATCTGTGTTTTTGATTATAGTATTCTAGTGAGTATAAAGTGGCATGTTGGGTTTCTATTTGCATTTCCCTAATGCCTAATGATATGCTCATTGGGCATTTGTATATCTTCTTTGGAGAAATGACGCTATCATTGTCAGTATTCTAATTTGGATACTGTACTATAATTTTACACAATGCTACCATTGAGTGAAACTGGGTAAGTGTGCACAGGATCTCCCTATATTATTTATAAAAACTGTATGTGAATATAAAATTATTTCAAAATAAAAGGCTTAAAAACATGCAAAAAACCTCCAGCATATCCTTTTATATTTATCTATAGAGTGATGTTTAAATAAGCTTATACTCATAATACATCTAGGCATCTTCCTTGTGATGAGTAAGAATTGACTTCATAAATAACAATAATGTTTAAAGCTCAGACACTTACTCATAAATTATACATAAAAATTAAATCAGCTCCACAGCTCTATGTGTGACTACTGCAGTCATTGAGTTGAGAGATCAGTATAATGTTTAGGGGAATTCCAGGTAGTGTAAAGACAGCCAAAAGTGAAGCCACAAATCTGACACTCAAAGTAACCCTGAAGACATGTTATACACAACATACATGCCTAATACTGACTTTAAATAATGAAGAATTCTCCCTAGCCAGTTTGGCTCAGTGGATAGAGCATCAGCCTACGGACTGAGGGTCCTGGGTTTGAGTTCAGTCAAGGGCACATGCCTGGGTTGTGGGCTTGATCCCCAGTAGGGGGCATGCAGGAGGCAGCCAATCAATGATTCTCTCTCATCATTGATGTTTCTATCTTTCTCTCTCTCCCTCTCTGAAATCAATAAAAATATATTTAAAAAAATAATGAAGAATTCAACAGAAATACAGAAAATTTAATATATATTATTTTGCCTTGAGTAAATAGGATCTAGATTATCAGAGATTTAATTTTCTATTTTATTTTATACATTATTTATATTTTGTGCTTCTAAGGAAGTTGAGGTCAGCAAGATAAATTATGCTAATGGCTGTGTTATTGACTCTTAAAGTCATGTGGTAGGATCTCTGTCTTTATAATTCCACTAATTCAATATTCAGGCCCACAAAATGATTTCTATGTGATGATGTTCTATGAACATACTTTTATGGTTATTTTAGGGCTCTCTATGGTCAATGTTTACCAGTATAATATGCTATATTATGTGGTTAAATTCACAGAAGAGTTTATCACTTGTATTCTCAAATCTGTATATCCAATTGCAAAGCTAACTGTTCTGTGTGGTATGTGACTTGAACACTGACATTTTCACTCCTATTGACCCTGTATTAGCAGAAACTACATAATTTTAAAATCAGCTTCCCAAACTAAGTTTCATGTTTGCTAATGGCTTGGTTTCCTGCCCATTATCTTACTATTCAAGCTTGCAAACAAATCTTAGATTCTGTGTGCTGCTAAGAGCCTTCCTGGCCATTTGGGGTTCCATGTTACCTGCTCTGGAGTCCACTTTTTAAGCACATGCATAACCATTTTACCAGGTGTACCAGTTAATAATGCAGATTTTTTTCAATAGATGGAGTTACACATATGTTGATATATATGTGATTTGATATGTATTCTATTTTGTTGTATTGAAAGCAAGCTTCAAAACTTCATATGTCAAATTTTGTGAAGGTGTTAACATCATATATATTTTTATGCTTAAAAATGTTGAATTTCGTGCCAAAAAAGAGCATTTGTGGGAAGTTTTAATTCATTACTTTATTTTGAAGAAAAGTGCTGCTGAAAGTTATCGTGTACTTTGGGAAGCTTATGGTGAACATGTTCCATCTCAAGATACTTGTGAACGCTGGTTTAAACGCTTTAAAGGTGATGATTTCGATGTGAAAGACAAAGAACATCCAGGTCAACCAAAAAAGTTTGAAGACCAACAATTACAAGCATTATTGGATGAAGATGCGTGTCAGACTCAAAAACAACTTGCAGAAAGATTAAATGTTGCTCAGCAAACAATTTCTGATCGTTTACAAGCAATGGGAAAGATTTTAAAGAAAGGAAAATGGGTGCCACATCAACTGAACGAAAGACAAATGGAAAACCGAAAAGTCATCAGTAAAATGTTGCTTCAACGGCATGAAAGAAAGTCTTTTTTGCATCAAATTGTGACTGGCGATGAAAAGTGGATTTATTTTGAGAATCCCAAACGCATAAAATCATGGGTTGATCCAGGTCAACCATCAACATCGATTGCAAGGCCAAATTGCTTCGGGAAGAAGACAATGCTCTGCCTTTGGTGGGAACAGGAAGGTGTGGTGTATTATGAGCTTCTAAAACCAGGTGAAACCATTAATACTGATCGCTACTGACAACAAATAATCAATTTGAACCACGCATTGATCGTGAAATGACCAGAATGTGCCAGTAGACATGGCAAAGTAATTTTGCTTCATGATAATGCACCATCACACACTTCAAAACCAATTAAAAGACATGTTAAAAGATCTTGCTTGGGAAGTATTAACTCACCCTTCGTATTCATCAGACCTTGCTCCTTCAGATTACCACTTGTTCTGATCGATGGCACACGCACTTTCTGAGCAGCACTTCAAAACGGACGAAGTGGAAAATTGGGTCTCTGAATGGTTTGCCTCAAAACAAGAAAAGTTCTATTGGGACGGTATCCACAAATTACCTGAAAGATGGGGGAAATGTGTAGCTAGCGATGGACATTACTTTGAATGAAGCACTTTTGATGTTTCTCTTAAAATTATCGTGTTTTCTTTGATTACAAAATCCACATTATTAATGGGTATACCTGGTAGGCTTCTCTCGGTCTCTGGGTCTTGCATGCTCTGTTGGTAATGACACCTTTGTCTTGACAGAAGCCAGGCCAAAATTTGCAAATAAGCCGTCATATATTTTGAGATCAACCAAATTTTTAAAAGGAGGATGAAAATATAAAAAATTATACTGTTATATTTATTTTGGAATGAGTAAGAGTTCAATAGTTATTTACTGGCTGGAATAGTTTTTATATTTGCATATTAACCCAAGAGCTCCATTATACAGTATATATGTCAAATTGTATAAATTAAGTACCACAAATAGATGCAGAGGCAAAGCATAAAGGATGGACAGGAAAAAAATCTGGCATCCCACCCCACTAAGCTATATCTTTTAATGAATTGCCTCTTTAACCTGTTTCTCTGCCAATTACTGTCACTGAATCATATTAACATAAAGCTCTGTTTCTAATTTATTTGTTGCTTTAAGGTCATACATCTTCAGTCTTCTTTGCTTTGGCTTAACTATGTGACTTCTAACATAATTTATACATTGCTATAATCAATAAAATATTGAAACAATGGGGTTTATGGTCTGAGTGTTTATGTAATAATCATTTTTATCTTCCAAGTAGAAAATACAGGTCTGAGAATAATAAAATACAAAAAAAGAAGTTATTTATTTCTCTGAAGATTTATGCAAGCATTTTATTTGAAATTGGCAGTTTAAAAAATATAATTTTGCATTGTTTTGAGCGTAAAAAATGCTTTAAGTTAGATTCTTTCCTTTTAATCATATTTTGTCTGATCTAAGTATGTCTGCTGAACACAAAAATCCCCATGGGAATCTTCTTGTCACCATAGCAACCAGATTGCAGTTTCCAATATCTATGTAATGAAGTGCAGACATGTTTTCAGCACAAAGTGCTAAATTGAGGTTTGCTTCACTAATTAGCTGGCAAAAATAATCAATCCCTTCATGATTAATGATGTCACAATTTATGCAGTAGACAAATCAGAAAAACTTTCTTAGCTAGTACGTTGTATTTTAGGGGGGGATAAAATAATTAAAATCATTTTTTAATTATTTTGGGTAACTAGTAAGATAAGCTTAAGTTTCTGGGATCTATAATGTGCTCCTTGCATTGCTCAGTTTTTAAAATGGTTAGCTTTGTTAACATTTTATGTGATTTAGGATCAAAAGAATGGCCATTAGAGTTTGATGTTTGCTTTGGTGGCAGAGGATAGAGATGGATTGTAAATGTTTCTTAATTTTAGTGCCTTCTGAAGTTTACTGGACTTCCAGTAGCCTGTACTTTCTCTTATCTAAATAAACTTCCACCATTAAATATGTTTTTGATGAATGGGACATCTTGGTTAATTGAGTATATTGCTTAATAGAGATTTATAACTAAGGTGAAGTCCTGGAAATCATTTTTATGAAGCCCTTCCACATATCATATGGACCAATGCCTCTTAATTTAGAGCTTGTGGGAAGAACTACATAACAATTACTAAACTTGGACACCTGTACTTCAGGGACCTACAAGTCACCAGGACTGCTAAAACTATGGGTCATCCATTCATTAGGACCACTGGTGGAGTTGCCCTTTCCACTCTGCTCCCTAATCCTCCAGAATGGAAACTTATTATTTTTTTTTTTTTGGTCACTCAGGGTTCCTCTACTCTTTTCCTCTGTCTCTCACTGTGCTTCTGTAAACACTGCTTTTATTAAAAAATAACAATCCCCCCAAAAAAACATAAAAGCATAGAACAGATTGCCTAATCTCAGAGGGAAGGAAGAGTAGGGTAGGTGGGTGGGAAGAGATAACCAAAGAACTTGTATGCATATATGCATAACCCATGGACAAAGACAATAAGGTGGTGAAGGCCTGGGGCAATAGGTGAGGGCGGGCTAGAGGAGGTCAATGGGGAAAAGAATGAGACATATGTAATACTTTCAGCAATAAAGATTTTTTTAAAACTCAGCATTTAGGATCTTGAAAGTAAATAAAAAGGAAGCATAGGGATAAATGATTTGTCTAGTATTTAAGGGGCAACAATCACATTTTAGTCAAGGAGGTATACTTAGGCTAGCATCTTCTTTAAGTCTTTGTTTCTACTGTGGCATAGGGTGAAAAAACACTGCTCTTTGTATATATCTGAGATAGAATTCTTATACACACTTTTGAAACACCTAATAAAACATGTAGCACATAATATTTAAAAACTAAAATCTATTGTTAAAAATAATAGTGATCAAGCCCGACCGGCCTGGCTCAGTGGTTGAGTGTTGACCTATGAATCAGGAGGTCACAGTTTGATTCTTGGTCAGGGCAGATGCTCAGGTTGTGGGCTGGATCCTCAGTATGGGGCATGCCAGAGGCAGCCGATCAATGATTCTTATCATTGATGTTTTTATCTCTCACTCCCTCTCCCTACCTCTCTGAAATCAATAAAAATATATTAAAAATAATAGTGGTCATGATAAAATGATATGAGATTAGCTATATATAGTGAAATAATATAAGGCAGACCATGCATAGGCAAATGATTGTGG
The DNA here is from genome assembly GCF_000147115.1 of Myotis lucifugus. NCBI lineage: Eukaryota > Metazoa > Chordata > Mammalia > Chiroptera > Vespertilionidae > Myotis > Myotis lucifugus. The sequence continues at coordinate 630,145 of NW_005871291.1, forward strand.
CAGATTGCACATGGTTTAGGAATTCAGAGAAGGACGAAGTTACTTCAAAATGGATAGATTACCTTAATTGTTATAAGGAGAAAGCGCATTTTAATAAGCAGAGGAGAGTTTAGAAGAGATGACCTAGCAAGTTAGAAGTAGGGAATGAGCAAGGTTCCTGTGAAAGACAATGTCAAACGAATCAACTGTATGGTCAATATGACATGTTGCATGTAAGGTTGTTTAGGTCATTTCCTTTACTCTGAATAAAAGAGGGCAAGACACAAGGCCAATTTGGCTACAATATCTTTCATCCAGGACTATGTAAGCTATACGGGCTGTCTAGATGGATGACCTCTTCTTTTATTACTTCCTAGGATTCAGGCCTGAAGCTGTGGTCCTGAAGGAAGAGGATCATCTTACCAAATGCAAAAGAACCATGTTTGGTCAAAGCATATTCTCCAGAACAGGCTATGACCACACCAGTGACCCTTAACTCAGGATTTCCTGGACATGCAGTGGACTGCTCAGGTACTATTGGGTCTATGAGTTATTGTCAATGTCCTGGACCCCCACTGGAGACCACATATTACACAATGTCAGTAAATATTATAAATGCATAATATTTATAAAACTAAAATCCAACAATTCTTCACTGTAGTTCATATGATCTTAATTATGCAGAGTCAAATAGGTCCTCATGGTTTAAATAATCAATAATACATAGAATTTGAAAGGTATTTTACAAAACACAGTGTGCATGATCTAGAAAAGGGAAACATAGTGGTGAAATTTGTGGACCATCATTTCCTAATTCATTCCAATCTTTATTCTGCAAAAATTTATGGAGCCATAACTCTGTGCCAGGCACTTTGCCCAACATTGGGAACTCGAATGTGAATATGGGAGAGGGTCTTGTTATCAATGGACTTCGAATCAGCTTTTTCCGACTCTTTATTGTATCTTAAAATCATTCAGCTTTATTCATGCTTATCAAGACTGACACTGACTTGGGGTTGATCTCTGAAGGGAAGGGGAATGAATTGATTGAAAAATATGTCAATAGTCATTCTTTTCAGACACAGTGTTAAGAAGCATTAATATGCATTGTCTGAGTTTCCACTAGCTGATTTATTTAGCCAGCAGCTAGCACTTGTATTTTTTTTCAATAAAAAGACCCTCTCCCAAAGAAATCCAATTGCGCTAAAGGAAGAATTATCATAAATAATTGTGTGTGTGTGTGTGTGTGTGTGTGTGTGTGTGTGTGTGTCTGTTTGCATGAGCACGGGCATTTCTGTTTATACATTCCTGGGCCTCACAGCTGCTTTGATGTGTTTACTCTAATGAACGAGATAGATTCCTCAGGATGGCTCAGTGGTTGAGCGTCAACCTATGAACCAAGAGGTCACAGTTTGATTCCCAGTCAGGGCACATGCCTGGGTTGTGGACTCGATCCCCAGTGGGGGGGGCATGCAGGAGGCAGCCAATCAATGATTCTCACCATTGATGTTTCTATCGCTCTTTCCCTCTCCCTTTCTCTCTGAAAACAAGAAAAATAGATATATTTTTTTAAAAAGAGACAGATGTTGGCTCGGAAAGCAAGGCTACAAAAGCCACGCAGAAAATTGCTTAGTTGGTCTTCAACTGTACATTGCACCTTGTTTAAAACAGTGCCATGAACCCATAGGAATATGCATTGGAGACCAGCAAATTCTTCAGCTTGAAAAACTCACCCTATTTTCACCTGTGCTTTGTCGTCTCTTTTATCAAAATTAGTGTGACAAGTTCTTAGATGTGAACACTTATAAATACCCTTTATCATTTTAATTAATCTGCCTAATTTCAAGAGCAAGTTTTCAAAAATTTAATTGCCTATTGTTATAGCTCTAAGCTGGCAAAATACAAGGAGACATTGAAATGTCACTGCTTTATGTGGAAGAGAAAGGTCTTATGATAGATTTCTAGTCTACCCCAGGTCACTCTGTCATCATATTTCCGGATGACCTCAGTATCAGATAGAATGCTTTCAAATGCAACTGTTTTAAAACTCCACTAATAATGGCTTTCATATTACTTCCCATGGTGAAAAGTCTGGTGGCATGTGGTTCCAAAGTTGGTGGTTCTGAGGCAGTTGTTGGTGATTCTCTAGGCCATTCCTTCATGGTTGGAAATTGGTAGCAGTGCTCTGGCTGAGGTCTTCCTGGGACAGATATTTCACAGGAAGTAAGATGGGTACATATAAAAGGGATTTCTCTTGTGTGTTTCTTTTCAATGAGGAAAGTATTTTTCTAGGATGCATAATAGATTCTCCTTACTTTCATTGATCAGAACTGATTTAATGTTTATCCCAAGACCAGTTGCCAGTAGGGGAAAAGTAATTTGCACAGACCAATCATAATTCATTCCCCAGAACTGGGAACATGGTGGCCCACGCAAAATTGGAATTCTTTTAGCAAGGAAGGAGAAATGGCTGTTGTATGGGCAACTGAGAGCATCTACTGTTTGGTTCTGATCTAAACAAATCTTTTCCTTTAATTGTCACATCTTTAATTCTTTATATATAATTTTAGGATTATCACATCTTAGCACTATATTCTGTAATGTGGTTAGCTATTTATGGTAGGCTTCTTTGACATATTTATATTTAGCAAGCACCAGAGCAGTAAATCAAACTTAAGAAAGAAAATTTTAGAGTATGTAATTTTGGTTGCATATTTTTAAAGGATAAACATATTAAAAATGTTAAACAAAATTCAACTACTGTATGAATTACAGAATACATAGGGTTCCTTAAATAAGATATTAAAAATACTCTATGCTCTGAAGACATGTTTCATTTGGTAACTCGGATAATTCTGTGAGACTAGAACAGTGATGGCGAACCTTTTGAGCTCGGCATGTCAGCATTTTGAAAAACCCTAACTTAACTCTGGTGCCGTGTCACATATAGAAATTTTTTGATATTTGCAACCATAGTCAAACAAAGACTTATATTTTTGATATTTATTTTTATTTTATATATTTAAATGCCATTTAACAAAGAAAAATCAACCAAAAAAATGAGTTCGCGTGTCACCTCTGACACGTGTGTCATAGGTTCGCCATCACTGGACTAGAAGGTTTTGAATACTCTCCTTTTACTCTATATTCACATACAAACACCTCATATATCCTCTACACACTAAAAGTAAACTATGCAAACCACCGTATCCTCTTATATATTTAAGGTATATATATATCCTGGTCCATCACATCATCCTAAAAAAAGGCTAAAAACAGATCACTGTTTGCAAGAATGTTTGTATAGTTGTAGCTTCTAGGAAATAAAGATTGATATAGTTGCATGTTAAGCAAAAAGCACTGTCTGGATTGGTATCCATGTCATATTCTTTGGAGAAATTTCAACCCGTCTTCTTATTTAGAGAGAAATAAAATCATTATCACACAGATGGAGGAATCTTTTTCTACATGAGAATGGCTCCCCCCCACACACACCCATTGCCCAAAGACAGATAGCACAGTACAGTTGATCTGATCAGGCACAGATTTAACCTCAATATTGTAGTTTGTATGATTAACATTTATGATGTAAACATGTGTGGCTTTCCATGGAGATGTGTTTCAGAACTTGATCTCTGTAGCCACATGGGCCTGGGTTCAAATACCAGCTCTATTAGTTACTAGCTGTGTAACTCTTGGCAGATAACTATTTTTTCTAAGCCTCAGTCACTCCTTTTGTAAAACTGGAGTAATGTGGTATATGTAACTTTTAAGGTTATTTTGAGAGCAAACTGACATAAAGCAAATACAGTGTCTAGCATATAAGTTATTGTTAGGGTCTTTTTTACCACATCTTACTAGGAAAAACAAAAAAAGGAGTTTTTTTGAGGAATTGAAGTAGAGTTCTAAGAATTTTCTTTACTTGTTATATTTTCCCTTAACATAAATATGGAGATATCACTTCAATCATTAAGATGCTGAAGAGAAATCAGATATATTACCATGAATGTTATGTTGCTTTGTCATTAGTTTTATAGGAAATATATTTTGTGAAGATGTTAGATTCAAAGTTAACCAGTTTGTTACCTGGTCTTATTACAGGATTCAGTTTGTTTACTGAATGGACAGAATATCAACATAAAAAATTCACACTTAGTGAAATGTGAGAAAAATGTGAACACATGCAGAGTGACATGAATATTTGTCAGTGATTTTGAAGAAAATCATTGCATTTATGCATCTAAATAAGCCAATTAAGCCCATAAACACATATTATTATTTCAAGGTTAATCATGGAAGATCTAAAAGAGGATGAGCTAAAGGAGTACCAAGTTTTAAATGAAAGCTTTGGAGAACATGCTCATCCCCTCTAATGATGATATCTTGCTTTTATGATACTAGGTGATATGAGGTTAATAATTAATTTTCTATTTGAGTCAAATTAGAGATTTCGCTAAGCTTCATTTATTTATATAAATCTAGTCCCAAGTACACATAGAGTTTGTCATTCCAAGGGCACAGTTGACTTCATAGCTCTCAACTAATTTATATCTTTCAATGACTAAACTGTAGAGAGTGGCATTAGCTTGGCAGTTACGACATATTTTTGTCTCTTCTTTCCCTCATGGATCCTACCAAAAGAAACATCTAGAAATCCCATGAGAATGGGAGGAAGAAAAGCTGTGTTATTGTGGTTTGGCCGATGACTGCTGTTTTTAGAGTGCCAGCTCCCGTGGGCAAAACACAAAAAGGAAATTATGCTTAAGAAATAGTGTTCCACGTGATGTGTGGAAAAGTTTGGAAACCCACTTGGGTCTCATGGGAAATTAAAGAGCAGGAAAAAACGGACCAAAGAGATTAAGACAATTTTTAGATTATAAACACTTTCTGGGAAAGGATTCAAACCAATTCAAATAAGCAGCACAGAGGAGAACAAGGGAGGATTCAAGGACGACTGGGTAAAACTAAATTGCAGGGTTAGGTTAATTGGTATGGGCGGGAAGGCTTCCTATCAGGTTTAAGCAGTGAGCGTGTCTAAATAATGCTGAGAAAATTGAGTTAGAGAGTGTATACACAACACTTAGGAACCATGATGATTGCATTTCTGCTTAAACCAGAGATCTAGCTAACGGAAATCATTTTCCTATTTATTCACATGTGCAGGAGAGAAAGGACATCTAGAATTAAATCTGAAGGCAGACTCATGAACCTGAGTGGTTGTCTGCACCTCTAATACAATGATGCTGGTTGCAGATCTCTTTAAAGCTACTTTTACTTACTTAGCTCCTCACTTATGTCAAATAAAATTTAAACAGTGAGAGTAGATAAGCTCAATTGTGGAAGGTTAGGGATGCAAGCGTAATCAGTTTTCTAAAACTGTATATAATGGTGATGCAGTCAAAATTGATTTTATAAATATTTGCTTAGGCTTTTCTTTTTAAAGGGTATATATTTGCTAAATCAAAGCTTTATATATGCCTGAATTGTTTACTTTAAAAAACTGGGTGATCTTACTTGCAAAAGAGAATACTGAGAAATTTTCATTTAGTCATTTTAATAATATTTTAAAAAGGAGATGGAAAGGTAGGGGTTTTTCAGGTAATCGGTTAGTGTCTGTAAACATGGCAGTGATACCTTTTGCATGCCTTTCACCCACACATCCAATTACTTTTTCTGAATTTCTGGCACCATTATGAGTAGTCAATACCATCTTTTAAGCCTGAAAAAATATATGCCGGGGCTTTTGAGTGTTTGTTTCTCTATTGCAAGGAACTGAAACCATTTCTATCTTGAGAAAAAACATAAATTTCACATAAAGCTTTTTGAAATTCACAGAGTAGAATAAAGGCTGGAGAACCAGACTTTTAAGGTATATATGTGTGCAGGAGGGGAAGAAAGAAAGCTGGGTAGCAAGCCTATACCAGTAGTTTTGGGATTTTGTATGGTGACGTAGTTTACGTACTTAACTATGGTTTCCAGTAATGCGGGTGGAATAAGGATTAAGGATTCTATAGTGCTTCCCTGTCCAGATTTCTATAGAGGGACACAATGGGAAGTATCTTGCCAAATATATTTGCAGTGGAGGGTTTTCCTCAAGGAGGAAGGGCATTGAAAACTAAACTCTGGTTTGGCTCAGTGGATAGAGCGTCCGACTGCAGACTGAAAGGTCCTGGGTAAAAGGCACATACCTTGGTTGTAGGCTCCTCCCAGGCATGGGCCCTGGTAGAGGCAGGTGCGGGAGGCATTCAATGCATGTGTTTCTCTCACATCGATATTTCTCTCTGTCTTTCCCTCTTTCTTCCACTCTCTCTAAAAATCAATGGGAAAATATCCTTGGGTGAGGATTTAAAAAAATACTGAATATTATTCATGTATATATATATACATACACACACACACACACATATTGATACCATACACTATAGTTATTGCTCAGGGAATATGTATTTATTGCAATTAAGATAGGTAGGAGTAAATGAATTTAATTTAGCAAAACAGCCATCTGAAATGAGTTGCTAATAAAGGTTTGTATAGAGGGAGTTCTGGCATTCTTTTTCTATGAATTTTAAATTGCCACAAAAAATAGTGTTTCTGGTACAAGCTTCTTTTGAAAAGGCTGGGGGAAATCACAATTCACAAAGGTGTCATGCTTTAAAGAATTTTTCGTATTATCATGATCTTTAAAACTATCTAATAACCAGCCAAGTATAAGTCAAGGAAATCATGTCAGTTAGACCCACCAGGCGTATTCAGAACCAGACTTACTCTTATGGTAGGATAGAGTACAAAATATGTTCCAGGTAACTTTACTATCTAGCCAATATCTAAAATAAAATGAAATTGTATCCGTGAACCATAAATATCGGTGTGTGATTTTTATGTTCTTTCTCTTTTTTTAATTTAATTTTCACTGACATTCATTTATAAGAAATGTCTATCCCCAGTTTTACTCCTTATTCAACATTTTGGAGACATTGCCAGCCACTGTTTGGTATTTGGGCTCTCTTTAACTTCAGGTGATCTACAGCAAAAGAAGGAAGAGTGGGAAACAAGGATAAAATATGCATGGTACAGCCAAATGTGTGATTTAGGCCAGGTACAATGTTCATACTGACTTTTTATTGTTGTTCTGTTGCTCTTGTATGAAACTATTTTCAAGGCTTCATGAGAACATGCAAAGTTTAATTTTAGTCTTTTAAATGAAAAAGTCCATTTTTCATTAAAGGAAAATATGCATGGTATTCCATCTGAGTTACTGTGACTCTGAATTTATTTCACTGGAATGCAATTTAAAAATCATTGCACTAATTTTCTATGCCAGTGTGTCAAAATTTGACAATTTTAGATTTGCTTATAACTCATTGAACACTTAGTCATAGAAAAAATGTGACTTGCAATCAAGACAAAACAAAATAGTAATTAAATTGGCACTTTCCAAACACATAGTTAAAAATTTTCACATGAAAGTTCCTGGACGAGTGGCAGAGATACATGAGGGACAAGGCTATATTCCATTCTCAGAATCTGAGCCATGGATTGCAGTAAACCAGCCCCCTCCGTGAAGTGCCATTTGCTTCTTCAAAGTCTCCATTAGCACATTTGATGTCTGTTCCACTCAGTGTTCTTGGTTGAAAACAACCAAAGCCAACTCTGGCTGAGTGAACAGAAAAAAGAGTTTATTATATAGTCATTAGGAATTCATAGAAACCATGTCAAACTAAATCACAGAGCTAGTTTGTTCATAAAACTGGGATTTTTGCTGGGATCTATTATTTTCAGAAGAGAGAGATCCTCACCATCTTGCTGCTCCGGCTTCTAGCTCTCATGCAATTACCAGGCCGACTCTAGGTCACATGCCTGTGTCATAGCATCAAAACCTAGGGCAAGTGAGTATTTGGCATTTTCCAGCTTTTATGTTAGGATGTACTAATTCATAAAGTGAAGAACTCACCAAACTTGGAAAAGAAGTTCAGTTTTCAAAAAACTGGAGTTCAGAATCTATCCTCTGCATACGCATGATATCTGAAACATGGAAAGAGTGTAATAAAGTTTGAGAAAAGAAGTGAAGGAAAAAAGGAGGGAAGAAAGAAGTGAAGAGAGAATAAGAAGGCAGGGAGGAAGGGTATGTTTTTTGTGTGAGAAGAGATCTTACCTTTAGCTTAATCAGAGCCACTTGTACCACTACAGGACAGGACTTAAGAGGTCACAAAGCAATACTGAATGTCACAGTCAATATGAAGTTCAAACCAAGTCTTTGGAAATGAATGCAAAACTAAGAATATTAATATTTTTTTCAGTAATGGGGTATGGAAAATATATATATGTGTGTTGGCTGCATGGACTGTTGGCATATGATTATTGAATGTATGTCTTAAAGGTATTCTCATATATTTTCTTTTAGCTAGATATCCTTCACAGCAGTTCATGAAGTAATTTTAGTGAAATTACACTTGTAATGCTGATAATTGTGTAATTAATTATAATCATCTTTGAGTACATTTGCTACTTAGTGGCACCTGTGCAGTCAGCCACACAGCAAGAGGTGTGAGAAGAATGGTGATTCATGTACAGCAGTAAATTCAAGTAGGAGGATACTTCATAGTTTCTTCTGAAAAGCTCAGTTGGGTCACTGTTGACCTTTAGTTTCTGAAACTGTGTAGGCAAAGGGGAAAAGGTCATTTGGGGAAAAGGTCATTGTCAATTCAAGTGCTGCTAAAGCACATGTGAAGAAGTGACTGTCAGTGGAGTAACAGAAAGAAGGACGCCAAACCTGGAAGAGGAGTGATGTGAACAGCCAGTAGCATTTACAGAGGACAGCCATAATAACTTATCAGAATAATGTAGGAACCATCGGGAAACATCACTAATCAACTTTGGGGCTGGGATCTGGGACATCTGCTTCTAGAGGCTCAGAGGTGGCAGGGTTCCCAACACACAGAAGGTAGACATCCTTAATTTTCCCTCTTTATTCAAGTGTTTGGTAAACTCAGGAGGCATGAATTATACAAGCAAACTCTTTTTTAAATTTTTCAAAAAAATGTTTCTGTTGGGATAGTAAAAAATGATTTATGTTTATAATATAAAATCAGCATTCTGTTGTAAAATAGACAACAAAGCTTTGCTGTTTATGAGTAGCCTGTCTTCCAACCGGTCATACATAAATACTCTTTTATATTTATCAATAAACCTGAGTAGCACACAGAGAATATTTTAGTATTTTCATTTTATAGATGAGAAAATTGACAACCAGAGACGAAAATTTTGTAAGGATTTAGGACCAGGTCTACTGACTCTTAACTTCAGCTTTGGGCATTACCTCTTGTTTGATGATTATTTATCTCCTTGCCTTGTGAGGAACCTACGCTTTTTCAGTTAATCATGTTATATTTTCACAATAAAAATAATTTATGGAATTTTTAAATTTTGGGAATTAACTGTAGAATAAGTGAATATGTTTAACCATGTTATATTCGGTCTATGTATTGATTTTAAGGGCTAAGGCTTGAAATCAATTTTGTACAACTTCTACCCTTAGTTCCCATAGTTGCCTTCTAACACAGAGAGGAGAAATTCTGCATGAAGGTTGTTTTTCATCAGAAATAAGCAGTCCTCTCAATTTTGCGTGTGTGTCACATCTTGGTGAATATTTTCTTCCTTTGGTCAAAATATATTCGTCAGACTCCTTCAGGTACAAGTGCTAAAAACCCAACTCACACAGATCACACAAAGTAAGAAATTTATAGGCTCAGGAAATGGAAGTCTATCGGGAAAAATCTAAGCTTCTAGAACAGTTGGATCCACGTGTTCAAAAATGTCTTTAGGGTCCTTTTCTTTTCTTGTTTCTGCTTTCCTAGAGGTTGACTTGAATCTCTGGTAAGCTGTCCTCTAAGGTAGGAGAAGGATCACCAGATCCAAGCTACCAGTAACCCTTTTGAAAGAAAATTTATTTTTCAGTGCTACCGACCAACCAACCAATCAACCAACCAACCAACAAAACTCATAGGCTTTAGCTCACTGATATGCACTGTATCAGGTTATTTGGCTATATCTAAACCATGATCTATAGCTCTTATTGGCCATATGCTAAAATCTCAATCCCTGGGTGAGTCTCAGACCCTTTTAATCACATTGTCTAAGCATGGTAGGGGATGGTACACCAGAATGAAATCAAGGTACTGTTTAGAAGAAGAGAAAAATGAATACTGGACATTCAAACAATGATGTCTCTACCTTAAGATTACATAAAGTGATGGGTTACTTATAGGGGAAAGAAGAAAAATGTAATTTTACAAGGTATACTTTCTTGAGAGACAAAAATTGATAATACTTACATGATATTGATCAGTTTTTTGTATTTAATAAGTTGAAATATCAAATATTTGTTGCGTATCAATATTGATCACAGTATTCCAAAGCCTAGTCTTCCTTTAAAAAGTTGTAAACAAAGAATAAGTATTAGCAAACTGGTCGATTAGTGTCATGTCCTCATTTAATCCTATACTTAATTTTCAGAAGATATGTATTCCTTGTCAAAATACATACTCAATAAAGTTATGGAAGCTTTTATTTGATTTTTTTTTAATTTAAATTTTTTTCTTTCACCATGCTGAGAGGAGATTTCACGAAGGGCATGTCTATAAGCGTTGACTTGATATTCACAGACTGGGACTGTTATACAAACAAAAGAGTTCTGGGTGAAAATTAGTTGCCTGCAATTCAGTCTGGGTACTGGGTACAGGGAGGAGTAATTGAATAGGGCCATCAAATGCAGTGGTTAGGCATTTGGGTTTTAGAATCAAACAGAACTGGGTTGAGCAGCTTCATCACCTACCAGCCATGTGACTTTGAACAACTTACCTCATTTATCTTCCATTTTCTCATCATTGAAAGGAGGACCAAATGGTCTTCAAAAGATGGTTAGGATTATATGAGATTAAGCAGTTGAAACATTTATTATAGCTCCTGGTGTAAATCAACATTCGGTTAGTCATGCTTTATTTTCTTTTTGGAACCTACTATGTAATGACTTATAAACTGTAGTGATTCAGGCCATAAGCTTCCCCAGCTGGCAATTTGAACCATTTTTTAAAAACTTTTCTCTGTTGGAGGATTACCTTCTCATTATTGAAGACATTTGGAAATATACCACACAGTCCTTCCTAATAGAAGTGAGTTAGGTTTTTATCAGCTTCAGTGTGCATATGACTATAATTAACAAGTAAAATGAACACAGACCATTTAAAATTCATTAAAGTGTGGGAGAAAAAAATGACATTTGATCATAAGTAAAACTCTGCATGTTTACTTACTTAGCAGGAGGCATTTGGGGAGAAGTACTTGATTCACTGATGTGTCAGGAGATGGCAAATGAAACTGCTTGTAACCTGCTGCTGCCATCATTGTGGGATGGAGTTAACATTAATTGCGATATCTGAGTGTTTGGCATCACAACCTGTGAGCCAGGCATGAAATCTTCTTGCATATTTTATTATGTTTTTTCCCCAGTATGAATATTAGAATATTGGGTTTTCATCTATTACTAATTCTGTTTTGGATAATTATTGTAGTAGGTGGCATCTCTAAGATGTGCTGAAGAGATACCCATGAGGGAGTTAATACTCCAGTCTCTGTGCAGGTGGACACAGGGAATCAGTGTTTGCAACAAAGGCCCCAAACGACATCATTAATTCTATCACCAGCCTTCAAGGGAGCGACATTGTGAGACTGAATGGAATCCTATAACGTTTTGAAAAAGGAAAGAAAAAAAAAAGAGGCTGTTCCTATTCACTGGGCATGATGGAGAGAGGGATTTGCTAGTTATTGCAAAGTTAGTTTTTGTAACTGGCTGATATGATGGCTTAAAAAGCCCACAGGGCCTTTTGTGGGAAGTGCTCTGCTGAACTCTACCTGCTCTTACTCTGGATTTGGAATCTAAATTGGTTGGGGAAAGAAATGAGAACAGAGGTGAGAAGGGTCAACAGATCTGAAGTCTATGTGGCTGAGGAATTGGTGATGTCAGGCTATTTGAGGGAAATGAGATTTCAGAGGAAGAGTTAGAGAAAAGGGGATTTGGGGTTGGGGCTAGCTATTGGTATGGAAAGGTCTAGAGTAGAGCTTCTTTTTCAACTCTAACTTAAAATTAAAATCCCTTTGGAAATTTATTTATTTGTTTCTTTATCCTTTCATTGTAAATATTCCTTCTTTCTTGCCTCCCTACTGTCTTCTTTTTTAGTATGTTAAAGAACACTGTTGCCTAGCCCCATTCCCTGACATTATGACATTAATTGGTCTGAGCTGTGGAACCAAAACACAGAAATTAAAATAGGTTCCCAGGTACTATTCATATGGAGAACCAGGGGTTTATGACACTGTTTTGCAGCTTTATTTGCATGTTGGAATCACTTGAAGTCATTTGAAGTGAGAAAATTAAATTATTGGTTGCATTGCTTTAACTTGTGAAATCACACATGAATACAATAGGAATAGGAGATGTGAGCAAGTATTGGAGCAAGGTGCTAAAATCCTGAAGGAATGATGTAGATGGCAGCAACAGGTTGGGGAAACATATGCCACAGTCTGACACTAAGAGTTGGGGGGTTATGTTGCAGAGAATGGAGGAATAGCAATTTAAATGTGGCCATGTGAGGCAAGGTGAGCAGGATACTACAGTTGAAAACACCACCAATTCATAGACCCTCAGGGGACCACAAGGGAAACTAGATAATTTGTTGGTACTAGAAAATGAAGGAAATGTTAGAGAGGACTTGAGGTTTCCTGGGGTTTGACAGCCAAACACTATGTAGCATTCAGTGAATGTTTGTTGAGTGAACAAGTACTTTTTATTCAGGTCAGTGTTGTGTGTGTATAACAGTGACCATATTATGCTGTATTAAAAATAATTATTTGGAAATTTGTTCATCCTAGTTATTTGATTAGAATTTATCATTTTATTTAATTTTTTATTGAATTTATTGTGGTGACATTGGTAATAAAATGATATAGGTTTCAAGTGCACAATTCTAGAATACTAAATATATTTTAGTAAATATATTTCTATGTCATGGACATAAAAATTACTAAATATATTTTGCTGCCATGAATGTGACACAATCAGTTCCTGAGTTTAGGGGTTGGGCAGTAACCTATGAAGACTGCTAGTATTTCTTTTTTAAAGCTTTACACTTAATTGGGTAATCCAGTCAATTTACAAAAGCTAAAGAAAATTGGAAATATTATAATTTAGGAACCTTCAAGAAATAGTTCTCAACCCTCTGTTTCATTATGAAAAACAGGAAGTCTTAATTCTTTTAGCAGTTACTTTAGTTATCTCCTTTACTTCAGATACATGGAGTAGGCATCTTAATCTTTATGGGCCAGACTGGTAGCTTGATTAAAGCTGGCCACTAGAATCCTCATTTCTGTGCAGAAAATTGTTTTCTTCCAGTTATACAGAAATAGGCATACCTTTCATTTTATCACTAATTTTTCCACATTGACAATGACGAGGGAACAAATAATGCATCCCATTCCTTCTAATTCTAGGACAACAGCAATGCAAGCACAAGGATGACTGTGAACAGACACTTTGTCTCAGTGTTAAGAAGCCAATAGAGAGAGAGTTTGTGATGACCTCAGTGTTGTCCTAGTGTAATGGCAGGGAGGGGACCCAGTGGGTAAGAAGGAACTCCCCTAAGCACCTACCATCTGTGCTCATATGTGAAGTTGACAGTGTTTGGCTTCTACTCTCCCCATGAAGACAGACCAGAAATCAAAATCTTCATCTACAATTTAAAAAAAATATATGTGGTATCAACATTTAATGTGAAATTTACACTGTTGAATTTTTAAAGTGTATAATACCACTTAACTACAGGCTGTACAGAAGATCTCCAGAACTTGTTCATCTCACATAACTGAAACCTTATGCTCCCTGAATAGCAACCCCCATCCCTTCCTCCCAGCCACAGGCAACACCATTTCACTCTGTTTCTCTGAGTTTGACTCTTTTAGATACTTCATTTAAGGGAAATCATATTTGTCCGTTTGTGGCTGATTTATTTCATTTACCATAATGTCCGCCAGGTTCATTCATGTTAGTGCAAATGGCAGAATTTGCTTCTTTTTAAAGACTGAATAATATTCCCTTGAATGTACATGTCACATTTTCTTTATCCATTCATTTGTTGGTGAATATTTGGGTTGTTTCTTTATCTTGGCTATTATGAATAAGCTACAATAAACATAGAGTGCATGTATATCTTTGAGGTCCTGATTTTAATTTCTTAAAAAATTAACCTCAGAAGTGGGGTTACTAGATCATTAGTAATTCTATTTTTTTAAAAAATATATTTTATTGATTTTTTACAGAGAGGAAGGGAGAGGGATAGAGAGTTAGAAACATCGACGAGAGAGAAACATCGACCAGCTGCCTCCTGTACACCCTCTACTGGGGATGTGCCCGCAACCAAGGTACATACCCTTGACTGGAATCGAACCTGGGACCCTTCAGTCCGCAGGCCAATGCTCTATACACTGAGCCAAACTGGTTAGGGCTAGTAATTCTATTTTTAATGTTAAATTGGCTTAATGGGACATGCAGTATTTGATGGTTGGTAAACTCTATGTAGAGTTTTATTCAGGTAGGAAGGGAACTCACCATATTCTAGTTTATCTTGGAGAAAAAAAAATGTGCAACAGGAGGGTGATGAGTTTTTTTTTCCCCATGATACATACATTGTATATTTCTGAATCAGAACTATCTAATATCCCCAATCAGACAAAAATAATTATGTGCATCTTATCCTAAAACGTTAATCATTCCCTGTTTTGTTTTTTAACCAGCTGAATTTAGAGGTTATATTATGTTAGGATAGCTAGATAACTGTTTTCAGCAGCATATACTCATGATCTAAAAGCTTAAAGGTGGCCCTTAAAAATATCTAGTTTACTTACTTGAGGTAGTTCAAAAATGAAAAGCTTTTACAAAATTCCTGTTTTTGTCTTCTATGCCTACATTCTACTCCTATTTCTCTTTCCATTGTGGACATCAATGTTAACATGTTTACTGAGTTTCTTTTTGTTTATATATATTCTTGCTGAATAGGTACCATTGCTTTATAGACATGATTCTTAAAAATATTTTTTAAATTAATTTTAGAGAGGAAGAAAGAGAGAAAGAGAATGAGAGAGAAACATTAATGATGAGAGAGAATCACAGATATGCTGCCTCCTGCATGCTCCCCACTGGGGACTGAGCCTAAAACCTGGGCATGTGCCCTGAGTAGGAATCAAACCGTGACTTCCTGGTTCATATGTAGATGCTCAACCACTGAGCAACACCGGCTGGGCTACACATTTTTTTTTTTTGATCACATAAAATTAACTGGGTTTCATAAAAACTTCTATATTGTAAATTACTGTATAATCTTCAACTATGTTTATCTGTAAAGTGATAAATTGCAGTTATTTAGGCCAAAAATTTCCACCTAATTGAGATGCAGTGAAGGTTAAACAATACTTTTATGAAAGGTTTTTACAGTTTTTAATAGGTTTATGATCTTTAAAGAAAATTTTAATTTATTCCTTAACTTTTCATTTCTTCATAGCAGCATATTTGAATAGGACCTGAATTTTTAAAAATTAGCAATTTTGCAGTTTTTTTCCCATTGATTTTAGGGTGAATATGTTTAGACTGCTAAATGTGTTAAATGTGTATAGTGAGAGTAAAAAAAATCACATTAGTTATTTTTTTCCCTTTGAAGTCTCATAAATAGGCCACTCAAATATTTGAAGCTATGTACTAAAATGCCAGGTAATATGTATAAAAATAACATGAAGTTTAAATTTAGTTTTTTCCAGCTCTTAGTTATTAAGTTTATTTCATTTAATAATTCATTTAATAGGTGATAATACATAGACATAAAAATAGAGGTATTATCAGACCATGCTGCATAATGGATAATTATTACTCTGGAGATATAATAAAAGATTTCCCCTGTGTCATTATATGAACATTTTCTCTCAGTGACAACACATTTTCTCTCTTTAGCACTCCATTTCTTGGCTGTCATTTTTGCTGCATCTTTTCTTGTTTTTAAATAATCTGTCAATCTTATATTCCCCAAATAGGACCCAATCTTCTAGCTATGGAAAGGAGTATAGTAAAACAGGGAAATGAAGCACATTCAAAAATAAGCAAGGCAACATTGAACTATAAAATTGTAGAATAAGCTCACTTCTGAATATGGATATAAATATAGTCGATAAGTTATTTTCAAAGTGTATTTAGTTGTATAAGACATAATTCATGTGAGTTAGTTGGCTTTATCTCAGGGATGTAAGGTTGGTTTAACATCTGTCTAGCGAATCACTTCAATAAACAGAACAAAAAATTATCTTGTTTGTTACTCTAGAAGGATTTTTTAAGTCTTGCCCCAGAAGGGTGTCTCCAGCACAGAAGTTCTCCCACTGTAGACACAGCTGATTCTCACAGCCAATTGGCCTGGAGGTCAATTCCTCCCAGTGATACCTACAACAATCAAGGCTTAACTACAACAAGACTGTGCACAAAGCCCACAAAGGGGTGTACCAAGAGTGTCCACCTTAGGTAATTGGGGAGGCTGAGCCACTGGGCCCCACAGGACACCTAGCACACAAAGTCACTCTATTAACACAGGGAAGCAGCCAAAATGCAGAGACAAAGAAACAGGTCACAAATGACAGAAATGGAGGAAAGCAAACTACTGGATATAGAGTTCAAAACCACGGTTATAAGGTTTTTCAAGAATTTTCTAGAAACCGCTGATAAATTTAGTGAGACCCTCAAGAAATCTAGTGAGACCCTCGAGGTTATGAAAAAGGACCAACTAGAAATTAAGCATACACTGACTGAAATAAAGAATATTATACAGAGTTCCAACAGCAGACTAGAGGATCGCAAGAATCAAGTCAAAGATTTGAAATACGAAGAAGCAAAAAACACCCAACCTGAAAAGCAAAATGAAAAAAGAATCCAAAAATACGAAGATAGTGTAAGGAGCCTCTGGGACAGCTTCAAGCGTACCAACATCCGAATTATGGGGGTGCCAGAAGAAGAGAGAGAGCAAGATATTGAAAACCTATTGGAAGAAATAATGACAGAAAACTTCCCCTACCTGGTGAAAGAAATAGACTTCCAAGCCCAGGAAGCGCAGAGAACCCCAAACAAAAGGAATCCAAAGAGGACCACACCAAGACACATCATAATTAAAATGCCAAGAGCAAAAGACAAAGAGAGTATCCTAAAAGCAGCAAGAGAAAGAAAGTCAGTTACCTACAAGGGAGTACCCATACGACTGTCAGCTGATTTCTCAACAGAAACTTTGCAGTCCAGAAGGGAGTGGCAAGAAATATTCAAAGTGATGAATAGCAAGAACCTACAACCAAGATTACTTTATCCAGCAAAGCTATCATTCAGAAGTGAAGGTCAGATAAAGAGCTTCACAGATAAGAAAAAGCTAAAGGAGTTCATCACCACCAAACCAGTATTCTATGAAATGCTCAAAGGTATCCTTTAAGAAGAGGAAGAAGAAGAAAAAGGTAAAGATACAAATTATGAACAACAAATATACATCTATCAACAAGTGAATCTAAAAATCAAGTGAATAAATAATCTGATGAACAGTATGAACTGGTGATTATAATAGAATCAGGGACATAGAAAGGGAATGGACTGACTATTCTTGGGGGGGAAAGGGGTGTGGGGGGTGCGGGAAGAGATTGGACAATAATCGTGCACCTATGGATGAGGACAGTGGGTGGGGAGTGAGGGCGGAGGGTGGGGTGGGAACTGGGTGGAGGGGAGTTATGGTGGGAAAAAAGAGGAACCAATGTAATAATCTGAACAATAAAGGTTTAATTAAAAAAAAAACAGCTAGGGCTACATTCTCTTTTTTCTGCCTATCCTTGAGAGCTTTCCATTTGCCTTTAAAATAAGTTGCTGTTGAGATTAACTTTGCCCAATCAACAACGAAAAGCCTACATGTACAATGTTATTCACTCCTTTCAAGCCCAGAAATTTCACATTACATTTCCTATTCTTCTAGCTTCATAAAACTTTCCTTTCAATATCGTGGCTTTGAACAAAATGAGTAAAGTTATGACTTGACAAAAACATTCAATACAACTCCAGACAATGTGAAACAGAAATTTCACTTAGATTTCTAAAGGTGTGGGCAAAAATGAATTTTTTAAAAGGCTTTTCTGCAACAAACCAACCTTTCTTAGTTGGCATTGAAAGTATATTATAAGATATATTGCTTCCTTGTCTAAAAATGTTGCTGAAATAGGTTTAAATAGACTTTCTGCACCTGTCCTTGGGGGGTACATGTGGGGAAAATGGGTGAAGGGGGACAAAGTGTACAAACTTCCAATTATCTATATATATAAAAGCCAAGCGACTGGAACGCTGGAACAATGGAAGAACAGGAACAACCAGTCACTATGATGCGCACTGCTGCGGCCAACCAGCCTGATCGGAGCCCCGATCGCCCCCCCCCCCCAACCTCCTGCGGCCCCTCCCCCCAGCTGGCTCAGACCCTCCCCCACCCCTCCCCCGATCGGGGACAGGGCCAGCAGGCCAACCTCCTGCAGCCCCCCGGCTAGCCCAGCCCCGATTGCCCCCACCCCATCTCCTCCCCCCTGCCAGCCCAGCCCGATTGGCCCCCATCAGGGCGGGCCAGCCGGCCCCCACCCATGCACGAATTCGTGCACAGGGCCTCTAGTAGGGTAAATAAGTTCCTAGAATATAATGTACAACAGCATGGGGACTGTAGTTAATAATACTGTATTGTATATACACATGCAAAAATTGTAACCATGTGAGGTGATGAGAAAAGAGCAATAGGAAGAGTAGCCTGTCAATTTAGCTAACATTGTAATGGGTTTAATAAAATACACAGACATCCTGCAGGCTTTGCAGACAGGCCCCCTGACTTTGGGAGTGGCCCTTGTGTTTTTCTCCCTGAGACAGGTGTCAGTTTGAATGTGAATGTCACTGACCACTTTCTATTCCAGGCAATCTCCTCAAGAGAGGTTTCCTTGGGCAATTCTGTTCTTAGGCAGGAACAATTCTTTTGTTGTTGTTCTTTTTATTTTTAAAATTGATGAGTTTTTATTTAATTTTTTTTTATATCTCAGAAACAATTCTTAATGTGAAAATAGTTGTGACTTGAAGTGCTCACCTATGCTTCCCTGAGAGAATTAGGAAGTAGACTGCATGAATTGTCTCCTGAATTTCAGCTTTTTTCCTTCTTTTCCTCAAAACTTCCATAGCCTCCCTGTAGAGAATAATCACTGAAATACAGCATTATTGTCATTGTGGCTCGACTGTTTTTAATAATTATATCTCAAGACAGATGAACAAGGGTTTGGAAGTAAGAAACTAGTTTGAAATCCAGTTGTCCTGAAGTATTAATGTTCTGTGCTGGTGGCCTGAAGCTTTGAGACCATTGTTACTCAGAGATACATTAAAACTAAAATAGAAACTTCACACAAAGAATTGAGTAGCAACAACAACAACAAAAAAGTGCTCATTATTCTAGGTCTTTATTTAGAAGGATTTACAAAGATTAATTTTACTTAGTACAGTGGCATTAGTTTCTTGCAAGAGTTAGTTCTCCCGAACAAGGGTGTTAAGGAGGAAATAGATCCATTAAACCATTAATCTTAAACAGCCAGTGGGACAGCTGTCAGAAATTTTAATTAATCTGGCCTATTAACTGAGACCAAATATTAGGGCATATGCAACTCAGGTTAAATCTGCTGACACAAATTATTTAGACAGATTTAACCAGGTGAGTCAACTTCATCAAAAACAATCAAATCACCTTTCCAATTGTTTACTAAAGAGTATCAAATACTTTGCATGGAAATGGGGAAACAAAGTTGATAACAGGACTAGCTAGCATTTTTGAACAATATGCTAAACATTTTGCACACGTATCTCATTTAACAGTAGCAATCACGCAAAGATATAGGTTTTCATATCATTCCCATTTGAAAGATGAGAAACTGAAGTTTAGAAAAGCTTCAATTGTCTGAGGTCATGTGGTTAGTCAGAAGGAGATATATTTGAGATTCAAACTTTTTTGTATACCATACTATTCCAGACGCACAAAGGAAGAGGGAGACTTACTCAAACATACTACTTTTGTCATCAGTGGATTCTTATGTTCATGACTAAAGCAGATTTTATGTTTCTACTCTATAGTGGTCCCTACGCATTTATAGGCTAGTAAAATTAGTCAGAGACCCAGGGCTAGACCTTCTAATATGACTATTTTCTTCTCTGATTCAACATTTTGTGTTTGCTTCCTATTTTGTTAATGATTTGATATTGCTGATAAGATGTGAAAGTTTTTTCAATGTAGCTATTTCTGTAGGGAAAACTTATATGTAAAAGAGTCTTAATTTTAAAAGTGTAGGTGATTCCTGTAGTGTTTTTATAATAATGGTGATGATAATGTAGTTAGGTAAATGCCACATAATAATGATGATGTGGTATTTAACTAACTACAGTTGAGTTAATTAATGACCACTAGTATTTTTTAATCATTGCTAATAAAATACTGTTTCCAAGTTTGAGTTTTAGTCACCAACCACCATCACTCAGAATGTGAGAAATGTGATGAACTTAGCATACTTGCTCAGCAAGCTTTTTAAGTGACTTTGATTTCTCACCGTAGTGGAAAATAACTTACCTCATAGCACCAACTTCATCTCTTGTTGATAATTTATTTTTATCCAAAGCAAATCTTAAGGTCTTTTCTAATCAGTGATGAGCACCTCACTTGTGCTGACACTGAGCTCTTCAATAGGCACTTTGCAATGTGAAGCTCATTTGCATTCAACCACACATCACTCTGTAAGGTGTATTTCTGATCACGAGTATAATTTTCCATTAGCTTTGTTGCAACATAGGACATAAGTACTGGTATTACTTTAATCTATTAATTTTAATACATGACATAATTTTAAAAAATCAATCCAAATTTCTATCTGCGTCTTGTGTACCATTATTTTTACACACTTTTAATTCTATTATTTACTAGCTACAGAATTAGAATAATATATTATCAAATCAGACAGACCTCTGTTTATATCTCAGTTCTGATGCAAAATGTACTACATTAGGCCAGCTACTGAAATACTCTGAACTTCAGATTTCTTATTTGTAAAAGGAGCAAACCAACAGTCCTCATGACACAGGAATTTTGTGAGGATAAGATGAAACAATGCATGGAAATACATTTGTTTTCTCTTTTTGCAGTTATCATCATTGTACTTTTAATTTTTCTCTTGGTTTCTTGATTATCCCTCATTATTAAAGCAAGCTAGATTCAATATATTGTCAAGATAAGATTTGCCATAGATAAGATTTGCCAATAGATATAAGAAGTGTCTTACATGTTTTTCCAGCTTTTCCATCCACCTTAATATATATGACTTTTGTAAACAATAAGACAAACATTCACATGCAAGGTTATTTGCTAAAATTGATATAAATTTACATATAGTTATGTATGGAAGCTTGAAAATTATTGTTTAAGATTATGAGGTCTTAATGATTTAAGATGATGAGGTTGTTAGAAGTGCAGACACTGAAACCAGACTGAGTTTGAACATGGTGCCACCACTCACTAGCTGTCTGACTTTGGCTCGTTTTGTGACTTCTCTGTATCGTAGTTTCATCATTTGCAACATCTGAGTTACTTTATAGACTTGCTGAGAGGATTGAGTTAATTCATACAACATAACTTAGAACAGAACCCAATTGCACTGTAATTACTTAATGTTAGCTACTACATCATTGAGTGAAATGGTGCAAGCCATTCCTTACATTGCTAATTTTTAAATTAATGCCACAATGTGATATGTATTCTATATTTTTAAATTACCCAAATATTTTATCTATTCCTAACATTAGGAATGTTCCTTGAACATTGCAGACAGAGGCTCAGGATGTTTTGTTTGGGTTAATAGACACCCACTCGAATGGTCATAATTTGAATCATACCTAGTAAGGATATATATTTGGAGTTTTGTGAGGTTCATTAAAATGAAACTTCTCTTCTAGTTTCCTGAGTAGGTCCTAGACATTGGAAATTATTTTTAAATATATGATTTACAAATTTTAAGCCATGTCATCATGATGATCAACTTAAGCAATTTATCATTCTGATGACAGTGGCAGGCGAGGTGTTGTGAGGGTGGGTAGTAAGAAGCAAAAGAAGGAAACTGTAGTCTATGCTGAGATAATCAAATAACTCTAAGTATCACTGAAACTGATGAGAATCCAAACTTACTCCAAAAATGCAGCATGCATTTTTTAAAATAGTCACACAAATAACCCATTTACATACAGTGACCTTTTGGATGGAAATCATATTAAAAATCTGCAAGGAAAATATGTCCTTTTTCTCTTTTTTTGTAGCTTAATTTGCAGATAAAGAATGGCATACATTCAAAAAGTAGGTGCTCCCTGCCTGTTATTCCACTATTTATTTGCAAATAAGAAGAATTATTCTTATAAAAATATTTATTGGGCACTTACCATGGGCTAAGCACCATACTAAATCTCATCTGTTATTAATCATTTAAACTTCTCAATAATGCTATCAATTATGCACTTTTAGCTTCAGTTATCCTCCTAACATTTTGAAACCATGGCTTAAATTAGTTTCTTACCCAAGGTCACACAGCTAATATGCGGCAGACCAAGATTGAACCCAGGTCTCCATTCTCAGTCTCTATGTAATATGGCCCAGAAATAGAGTGATGGGTAGTGAGAGCTGGCTCAGAGCTCAAGGATCCTCTCATCAGAATATATCTTCTTGATTTGAGTATGTGACACTGAATATTCATAAGAATTGTGTTTAAAATCATTTAATTCTTAGACATGGTGTTCATTAACTAAGAAATAAGTGTACTTCTTGGAATTGAATGAGAAAAAGTCTTTTGACAACATGTGAACACAAGTGTCATATTATAGTTCTCATATTACTAGAAGCCCGGTGCACAAAAATTTGTGCACTCGGGGGGGGAGGCGGGGGTCCCTCAGCCCGGCCTGTGCCCTCTCGCAGTCTGGGAACCCTTGGGGGATGACCACCTGCTGGCTTAGGCCTGCTCCCCGGGGGATTGGGCCTAAGATGGCAATCAGACATCCCTCTGGCAGCCTGGCAGCCCTCGGGGGATGTCCACTTGCTAGTTGGGAGCAGACCTAAGCTGCAGTCAGACATCCCTAGTGCTGCTGAGGAGGCAGGAGAGGCTCCCACCACCACCGCTGTATTGGCAGCCATCAGCCTGGCTTGTGGCTGAGCAGAGCTCCCCCATGTGGGAGTGCACTGACTACCAGAGGGCAGCTCCTGCATTGAGCGTCTGCCCCCTGGTGGTCAGTGTGTGTCATAGTGACCAGTCATTCCCAGTCTTTCTGCTGTTAGGGTCAGTTTTCATATTACCCTTTTACTATATAGGATAGAGGCCCGGTGCACAGGTGGGGGCCGGCTGGTTTGCCTTGAAGGGTGTCCCGGATCAGGGTGGAGGTCCCGCTTGGGTGCCTGGCCAGCCTGGGTGAGGGGCTGATGGCTGTTTTCAGGCTGGCCATACCCCCTTTAGGTGGGGGTCCCCACTGGGGTGCTTGGCCAGTCTGGGTGAGGGGCTGAGGGCCGTTTTCAGGCTGGCCAGTGACTGAAGCTCCCAGCCTCTCCTTTTTTTCTTTCTTTTTTTTAATTCTGGGATTTATTTACCTTCTATAATCGAAACTTTGTTGCCATCCTTGCTCATTGCAGCTTTGAGGCCACGGCCTGCTGAAAGCAGGTATCTGGGTTTGTTTAGCTTCTATAATTGAAACATTGTTGCTTTCGGGCTCAGAGCTGGGCTGCAGGCCGGGAACCTTGGCTTCCTCCAACACTGGAGCAAGCAAGCCTCCTGCTCGCTTCAGCTGCGTGGCTGCCGGCCACCATCTTTGTTGGCAGTTAATTTGCATATTGCCCTGATTAGCCAATGGGAAGCGTAGCGGAGGTACGGTTAATTACCCTTTTTGTCTTTTATTAGATAGGATAGGATGCTCAATTCTGACCATATAGGATAACTTTAGTGGTTTGTGGAAGTGGCATTAAATAACAGTGAAGGTGGGAAAATTATTCCCTTTTCAATTCTTGCTCAACCAGAATTATCCCCAGGAGAAAGTACTTGTCTGATGATCATTGTTCTAACTTCTTTGAACACAAGGTCATTTTTAATTTTTAGAGTGGTCCTCAAAATTGGTGGTCCTCAGAATCAGGTAACCAAGAGAGTCAAGATAGAATTAAACAATATTATTTTTTTAAATTTATTGTTAGTGTATTTTTATCAATAGAATTCTTTTTTTCATGTATGGGAGTGATATAAAATGAAATTCATTTAAGTAAAGTATTACTGGTATACTAGTAAGTTACATTTGGATAAAATAGCAATATGCTAATAGGAGTACAGTTTGGAAAATACTGAATTTCAAATAGATTTTTGGAGTCATGCAGCTGTGAGTTTAAATTCTGCCATTCGATCAAACCCCCATCCCCTGCCACGTTGCCCTAGTTTTATGTTCTACTGTATAAGCCTCAGAAAATCATTAATCTCTTAGATTTATGCCTGAAAAATGGGACATGAGAATACAAATCTTACAAGATTCTTTTTGTATTCAATGTTTAAATATATGTATAGTGCTTACTCAGTTGTAGATATCTCAAAGTTGTCACGTAGGTAAAACTATTGATATTATTTTCCAGCTTTTCGCTCTTTCTCATTTGCACGTCTCATATTTTCTCTGTATCAAAAATTAAATATCACATTAACTGAACTCAGAACTTGAAATAACTTAACTCCCTGGAGTTTACCAGTCTCTTCTGTGAGTAGAGGTTGGGGTCTATCTATTATGAGAATAAAATTGATCACAAGAACAATTATTGCAGCATCAAATATCTAGTCAAATGATGTATTTGAATTAACTTTCAATTATTATATAATGAAATCATTTATTTATTTTTTCTTACCAAAAGTCAGTTTAATCATGAAGATCTTATATTCCCTGAGTCATGGAGGTCATCAGAACATGACCACGTAGCTTTGTCATCAAGTATAACAAGGATCATGAAAATTAATTTGTTTACAGACACTTCTTAGAACAGATATTCTAGGATTTGCTACGAAAATACTGAATGGTAATGGGCCATGATTTTACATTATTAATAACAGCAAGTGGTGAAGTAGCTTTCTCATTTGCTTCTGTTGGGACTATTTCAGGGTGTGTGGAAGTAACTGTTTGAGTTCTATGGAGACTCTAAAATTGACACTAACTTTTTCTGGTTATATATGAAAGTTGACCTGACTATGTCAAGACATTTCACCATCTAGATGGATGTTTTTGGTTTGTTTTACTTTACATGAGTGCTTCTTACTATACTTACAAATCACCTCATATCTGAAGATTTTGTTCAAAGGCAGGCTCTGATTCGGGAAGTCTGGGAGTGCTCTGAGGTTCTGTATTTCAAAGCAGCTCCAAAGTACTGCTCATGTTGTCGACCCACAGAGCATGCTTTGACAAGCATTATATCACCATAGAAAGAAAGACCTTCCATAATCTTGCCTTTCAAAATAGTTCTCTCCCTCATATTCCTATTCCACTATCCTGTTTGATTTCTTAACTAGAGGCCTGATGCATGAAACTCATACAAGGGGCTCGGCCCTCACAGCCCCGGCTTCGTCTGGAAGGTCATCCAGACGGTCGTTCTGCTGTGTGGTCTAATTAGCATATTAGCTCTTTATTATATAGGATAGCCTTCATATTACAACTTGAATGATTTTTTTAATGTGCTTATTTTTGCTTGTCTGTCATTTCTGGATTATAAACATCAGTGTCTCTAGGGCCTGACCCAATTAACAGATAAACAAATGAAAGGAGAGCTATCTCTAGATTATACCAGTGTATTAGTGTTACCTAAACCCAGGGTTCTCAAATTTTCTCTTGCATCAGAATCCCCTGAAGGGCTGGTTAACAAATGGGATTACTGAACTCTCCAGTGCAGAGTTTCTGATTCAATAGTAAGTCTGGGGTGGAGCCCGCGACTTTGCAAATTTGCAACTTTAAATCCCCAGGTGTTGCTCATGCTGCTGGCTCAGTTTGAGAACTGACCTATAATAAAAAATATAGTTAAACAATAATCACAAAAAATTATGCTGAAAGGCTGATGCTTTCCCTGAAGAAGTATTTAGCTACCTAATTTATCTACTTATTTAGCACTGATGACTCAGTTTTTAGTATTCATCTAACAATGGTGAATATGGAGTTGATGCATGTGTAATTATGGTTCATTTTATAATCATTGTGGATGAAAAGGGGCTGCATGCTAACCTTACAAACTCAGGGAAGGCCTCTGTGGCAGCCTTGAAAGCTCAGAGACCTAAAGTAACCACAAAGGATGGTCTGAAATTAAAATGTTTTAACTAAAAGCAGTTTATGGCAGATAGTCATGTCCTAAGCTAGAATCTTACCTGACAAAAGTCAATTTTTATCTTAACTGAGTCTGTCAAAAGTCAATCTTTATCTTAACTGAGTCTGTTTTGTATCTTTAATAACATACCTTTGGAATGTCGTGTTAATTGCTGACTATTAACTATCCTGTACCCACCTATGTAAAAAATGTATCATTTTACTTTTTATCCAATCCCAGAGGTTTCCCCTCTTTGCTTTCTCCTGCCTTCCTAATCTATCACCAATGAATTTCATGTAATCTACTTACATCTCTCTTTTGATTGTAATGTATAAAATAAGGTGCAAACTGCCATTCTCTTGGAGCATTGTCTCAATTTGTTCAGATTTTGCTTCTGGGCAATTTCCACAGTTTGGCTCAAATAAACTCACAAAAATTCTCTATAGGTTTGAATGTTTTTTACATTGACATACACACACATACACACACACACACACACACACACATATGTATATATATCCTTGAAGAAAGGAGAGGGAAAAAGAGCTGTCCCCGACTCAGATCTTCTTGTGGATTGCAGTCACGCCAGCCTCCTTTTAAGTCTCATGTCATGTCCCTCGCTCACTGCCTCCTCCTGACATCTTGCAAGCATCAAGGCTGACCCTAGAGATCATTCGCTCTGTTTCACTCCCCAGCTTGGTTTCCTTCACAATAGCTCAGAGCTCAACAGAATTTCTCTTTTTTTTCCTCTTTCTCTCTCTCTCTTTTTTTTAATGCAAACAAAGCCTTACCTTCTTGCTCACATAGTGTTTTCTTCTCTTTCCTTTTTGCAATGATGAAGCATCACTAGAAAATGGAGGAGGCTGAACAATTTCTGCACACACTCTCTAGTGCATGGGAAAACACTGCAGTCATTTTGTAAAGGGCATTGTGGATTTTAAGGACTCTATGATACCTCATTCTTTCTCTAATTATCCCCAGCAAGTAGTAACTGGGTAATGAGAATCAGAAGTTTGGCCACAGGCAATGGCATTTTCATGTAAATATTGATTAATAAAAAGGTATTTTAAAGGGAAATTAAGCTTTTGTTCGTTGTAAACCAAAGTTAATATCAGCAAGCAATTTTTAGGATATGTACCTTAAGAAATGCTGAATTAAAGTTTGATTTAAAGCTGTCAGAAACATTTCTCTGTGTAAATGCAATTTAAATAAATTCAACGACATGCATTATATTTTTCACACAAAACCCGCAAGAATAATATAGACAACATTAATTTTAGTTGTAAACATAAATTCTTATCATTTTAAAAAATTTCCATGGTATTTTTTTCTCGAAAGTTCTTCACTACATAAAGGTCTGATGAAGTTCTGATGAAACATATTGCTTAGATTGGTGCTGGTGGGGAGAGGTCCTCATCCCCACTTCTTGCTCATGGGAGTGGAAGTCGTGTGATGTCCTGAGAAAAAGAATATTCTGAGACTCCCATGGGAGAACGAGTGATTTTTATTTCTGTGGAGTTACATCCCTGAGTTTCCAAGGTCCCATTTCCCCTTATCCTGCCAAGGAAGAAGTGTAGCTGGGGGTTTGATTGGGCTAGAATCAGAGCCAGTGTCCAGAGTTTCCTTTCCATATTGGAGCAATGTCCAGTCCAGTATCAGGCGAGCTTAGCTTATGTTCCCCACTGCAGTCCATCAGTCCATTGAGTGTGGGGTCTGCAGGGCCACATGGCTATGGAGGAAACAGGGTGAGTGCAAGAAAGCAGGAGCAAAACCAAAGGAACCAGGGAATCAAGAGGGAATCAAGAGAATGAATTCCTTTGTTTATGGGATTATGTATTCCCAAATTTTTGTGGGCTTGCAATGGCCACACCCATTCTGGCCAATGACTTTTGTTCCCTGGTGTTACTGATAGGCACTTTCCCTCTTCACCCCAGCTTCACTGTGCATGGATCTGTTTCCCCTTCGTTGCACCCCTTCTCAGTGATCTGTTGGGAATGGGCTAGTGTTTCCCTGAGGAATGTGAAGTTGCAGCTTCCTGGTGAAGCTGCCCAAATGACATGCCTATAATGTCTGGCCTTCCCTTTGCTCCTTGCCTGTTATTAGTAACTAGCTAATTACAGTGGTATCAAAATTATACATGAAAGTATTAGAATATTATCAAAATTTAAATCAGAAATACTTTATTCTGTTGATTCAGTTGTCTGATCTGTATTTTATGTTGTAGCTAGAAATTCTAGCATTTATTCTGATATAATTTTTGCTGTAGAAAGTAATGCCTTTATAGATTGAGATACATGGATTTTAGAATTTAAGACACAAAATGTCACTTTGAGGAAATAAAAGAGACATATCTTTGGCACTTAATATTTATTATCTTATTTTGGAAAATTTTCATTGCTCTGGAGCAGCCAGTGATATGAAAGAAAATGTGAAGTAGAAGTCATAGGTCTGCCATAATATTACAGGTTTGTTTGCACTAATTACAGCATAAATGCCACATTGGTTTTCAGCAATTCATTTGCTGGACAGTTCTTCAAGCAGCCAGTTTCAGTGGCGCTGAGACTCTAATTAAACTCTGGCTGATGTTCCAAATCCTCTCTTCAGAGCCTGTGGGAATAATAACATTTATTTACAAGGCACCTCTTACCCTAAAGCTATCAGGTATCCTTCCCACAATCAGTATTGCAGTCTGTCCTAGAAAGGAAGGCTAAGCATTCCGTTTGGTTTTACAGCAAGTGCATATACTTTTGTACAAATGAGAATTTTATTGATTAAAATACTCAGTGGAATACTACTCAGAAATAAAAAGGAGTGGAGTATGGTTGCATGCAAAATCATGCATGTATCTCAGAGGCATTATGCTGAGGAACAGACATCAGTCTTAAATGGTTATATAATAGTGATGTCATTGACAATACTTTCTGGAAGAAAACAAAACTGGTGAAGGAGAATAGATTAGTGGCTGCTAGAGGCTGGGGTGGAGGAAAAGTATGATTGCAAAGAGAGGTAACATAAAGGATTCTTCTGTGTGATAGAACTGTTCTGAAGCTTGATTATGGTGATGCTTACACAAATATACACTTTGAAATCCATAAAATATAAAACCAAAAGTCAATTTTATTGCATGATCATTTCATTAAAAAAGAATAAAATATCTACACATTGAGAAGAATTGAACCACAATTTTTCCTCTGAGTTCTCCATAGGCCAAAGAATATAATAGTGCCCATAGATAAAATCAAGCTCACTACTTAGGGTCATGTCTATTCCTAATAGAATAATATAATACATATGTCTAATATAATAAGAATGTCTCTTTTAATTATGTGCAGTACATATCAGCCAGAAATCATCATTGTACCTCCTGCATGTCTGAACATCTTTCTTTGTCTTCTTCATGCCTCTTTTTCCTCTACTTGCCTTAAAATATATGTATTCCCAGGTTGTATCTTAAATTTTAATTTCTTCAGCTCAGTATCCTCTCCAGGGAAAATCTCCTTCAATCAGTGACTTGACCTAAAATCTCCTTGTTGAAGATTACTTCTAAATCTGAACCTGCAGTCCTAATATCCTTTTATCCCTAATTATAGTTTTGTGTGTAATACCTTATTTTGAATATCCCAATGGCCCAAAAAAATCACCACAGCAAAAGCAATTTAATTAGCATTTCTTCTGAAAGCTAAGATTATTCTAAAATCACTGACTTCTTGGTCACTAAAGCTAGAAATATTATCTTATTTTACTACCTCCTTATATTCTTTCTCCCTCATAAAATTGGCCACTAAATCTAGTTGATTCTTTCAATTTTGCATTTTTTCCCTTATAAAAACCTAAAGTATATCTTGATCATGGTCACTTAGAATATTACAATAGCATTCTCTATGATCTTATTCTCCTGTTATATCTCTATTTGACTTTTATACTCTTGTTAGTATTCCTTTGTAAAATCTGATTAATTTCTTCTATCTGACCAGAAATCTTTGTCTCACAGAAAGGAAAATCTAAATTTCATATGGTATTCTGACACTTTAACATTTGAACCTCCCCCATTGTCTACCATCATGCAGCACAGCAAACACAATTCAATCACTACCTACCAACATACCCTCCTCTTGGACTGTAGCCACTTCATATGTTTTGTTGTTCCTTGAAACCATCCTATTTCACGTGGACAACTTCACTTTACATGGGCAGTGCTTAGTATGTGTGTGTGTCTCTCCTGTCCATTACAATCCCATTCATCCTTCATGTCTCTTACACTGTATCTTCCAGGAAGACCCTCAATCCAGCAATTTGGAATTCATCTTTGCTTTCTTTGAACTTCCATAGAACAATTAACAACTTTATTTTTATTTGATTTGTTATGCACACACATCTTTCCCTTCAAAAACTCCAGCCTTCTTAAGAGAAACAATCATATGCTCATCCTACTTCCTTACCTTAAATGCTTTTTGGAATAAGGTGCAGCACAAGCACATATATAAAGAAATAATCTTCACTTTCTTGTTAGGTCTGGAATGATGCCTCACATAAGATATACAGTAGATATTTGCTCTTTGAGTAAATAGATTAATGCATAGCAGACAGACTGAGCATGCTAGGGAGTGTTGGAAATGTTATCCTATACATTACAATTAGAGGGAGATTATCATTAGCATTAATGTGTTATTAAAAATACCATTCTTCATGATCAGGTAATGTCAACATTTATTTATGGTGCACCTGCACACATCACCCAAGGCCAAATTGTATTTTCATCCTATCATTCACCTGCTCAAAATTCAGTGTCTGCCAGGGTGTGTTAAAGATTGAATTTAAAGTTTTATTTTTTTGCATTTATGGCATTTTTATTATCTTGTGATCTTTATCCAATAAAGCGATACACATATCTGAATATGTGAATATTTTACTTCTTGGCATTTCCTATGATCCTCCATCCCTCCTACTCATCCAGCCTTCCCTCCCCTGGTCCTTGTTGTTTATTTATTTTTTCTATTCTTGGCTTTCCCTCATTTCTATCTGTTCCTTCTCCTTCCTATATTACCATTATCCCTCCCACTCCACATGTTATATATAACATTCTTCTTTCTTCTTTTTCTTTAACATTTCTTGTTGATTACTATGTACTGTATCTGGATCTGAGATTGCCACACACACCATGAAGTAATTATAGGACTTGAGTTCACAGTCTAGAGTGAGTCAGGTCAGTTGTTTTTTAATTGTTGTTGTTTTTGTTATTGTTGTACTGTGTATTTGTTTACTGTTCTCAGAATCATACTTATTCTCATTGTGGTAAAACCTATCATCACCTTTACTCAGCTTTCACCTGACATGTGCAATAATGTCATCTTGTCCCTGCTTCGTTCATGCCTTCTCTGGAATGGAGAAACCTTTCCTAAGCATCCTCACAGCTGGTGACAGCACCACTCCATTAGCCGCCCTGCATTTCATTTCTTTAGTTGGGAATCATTCTTGCAAAGCCAGCCTGCCATGCATGTTCTTTAGTAGGTTTCTTGTGCATGCTTGTCATGTGTTGCTCAAGGTTATTCTGCAGTTTTTCTGAAAGTCCTCATTGCTTCTAGCATGGGCCCTCATGGGAGATTTGCTTAATCAATTAAATACTTAAGATTATTAAAAAGAACCAATCCAGAAAGAAAGAAAATGTACTTAGATTGTGTGTAAAAACAAAAAGTTACCTTAGGAATTTTGGTGATTTTTTGAAAGTAAAATCGTGTGTAGTGAACTCTGGAAGTATAGCATCAGATGTCACCAGTGTTTAGCTCTGGGTATAGGATTTGGGTGACTCTTATTTCTTCTTGGTACATTTCTATATGGCACAGTTATTTTTAAATACATGTACATTATTTTATTAAAATAAGTAAACTCACCTTAATAAATCATGTTTTATTTTGTGCTGACATATGTATGCCAAAATAAAAATATTTCCTAATGGATTTTGAATTTCCAAAACAAACCATGTATGTTTTGCCTTCTAGGAAATACTCTAGGTTATCGATACATATATAGAAGACAGATATATATGGTCACGTTGTAAAAGCTATTTCATTCTATATTTCACCCTATTCAAGGGCATTATTATTCACTGTTTAACAATAGAGGGCAGTAGAATAATGGTTCATAGACTTTATTTTAGACAAAGCTAACCAAATCCCTCATTCTAACATCAAGAAAAATGATCAAAATAGGTCTCACATTGATAAAAGAAGAAAAGTTAGTGTCATGATTTTTGCTTCTTATTTGCCAAAAAAAGGTTTATTCTGAGAGAGGAAAAGTCAGCCTGGAGGTTTTCAGAACCTGGCAGTCCTCTGACCTTGTATTCACTCTCTTGGGCTTCAAAGTTTCCATCAGAAGATTAATAAGCAATGTTAATGTTTTTCATTGACCTTGTCACATAGGGTATGTCTGTTTACAAATAAATTTAGAGGAAAAGAAAAACAATCAATTTGATCTACTAAGTACTTAATGGTTTTTGACACAATAACACCTTATGTGACTGAATTAAACCTTTTGTGTTCACATGTGCTTAGTCATAGAGGTTAGGTGAAACTCAACTCCTGTGATGTCAGTATCCTCAGACCTGACCGAGTGCTGCCAGGGAAATGCTGATGAAAGAGGCATCTCCCAGTGCCTTAAGAGCTCTATTGAAGCCCAAGGCAACGGAAAAGTTAGTACTGTGATTCTGCCTTTATTTAGAATTTTTATGTTTTGTTCATCATGGATTTTTACATTAATTTTTATTTTAAAATTTCATTAAAATATTAGTTATCTTTATTTATTTATTTTTTGGCACTGGCTGAAATCTGTCCCTGAAGTGAATACCTCATTCTCTTCACCCTAATCCAGCTATGATAGTTACACAAACCAAAATATTGGTGAGTCACAGTAGCAGAAGAACAACTGGGTTGAGGTAGAATGATAGGGTCATAGAAGGTGGGGTCAATACTCAAACTGTCATCACTAGAGTGTCCTGCTGTGCTGAGTTCTTGATCCGATACATAGTGAAATATGTCTTAATAAATCATCCTTCAGGCCTATTTGGAATCCAGCTCTATCTCCTTCAGGAACAGGTATGAACTACTACCTTGATCATACATTTTTCTGTCTACATAGAGTATAGAATGCACTGATGTAATTTCTTATTTCAGAGAAAAAAGAACTAAAGGAGATCATATTGGATCTAAACATAATCCTCAATTCATATCTTCCTTTAGTCATCTTTTGTCCTTTTTGGAACCTGGTTCACCATCTCACATCATGTCTGTCCTAAGAAGAATGACATTAGTGCCAATAATACTGTACCTTCTGGGAAAACTCTAAACACTCTAACCTCAAGCAACCTGACTCTGTGTCATCTGCCTTTCCCATAAGTCTTATAAACAGAATAATAAGAAAGAAAGGGAGAAAGAAAGAAAATAGTTATTGGTTTAAAATAGATATACTTGGCCCTGGCTGGTGTGGCTCAGAGGTTAAGTGGGGACCCAGAAACCAAGAGGTTTGATTCCTGGTCAGGGCACATGTCCGGGCTCAATCCCCAGTGGGGGCCGTGCAGAAGGCAGCTGATCGATGATGTTCCTCTCTTATTGATGTTTCTATCTCCCTATCCCTCTCCCTTCCTCTCTCTCTGAAAATCAATAAAAACATATTAAACAAATAAAATAGACTTACTTGTCAGGAATGGCAATTGAGTGAATTCTAGCTTGGTAGCTCCTTCTGAGTTTAGATTGCACATCTTGGAAAAATTAGTTTTCAGTGAACTGACAACAGTGTAATTCTGTGCTTATATAACTTGTGCAATTGCTATGTCCTGTAATTGGAGAAATTATATTAAAGGCTCAGAAAAGTCCTGCAGATATTCCCAAATGGCCTAACCCAGCCTTTTCCAACCATGTTTGTCACTGAAACTTTTCTTTTAAAATATAACTCTAATATAAGTATTTAAAAATTAGAGTTATGAGAAATGTCATTAGGGAAATGTTGGTCTTTTCTCAGAATATAGAGGTCTCAATTATATCTCGATACAGGATTTTGGGATGGTTCTTAATAATATTAGAAATAGTACTGATAATAATAATGAACACAGTAACTGACATTTGTAAAGTACTGAGTTGTTATTTTCTGGGTTAGCTCCTTTAGAGAACAGACAGCTCTACCAACTTCCTCTCTCCTCCCCTCATATTATTCTCTTTCTTTGTGAAAGTGTTAACATTTTTTAACCAGTTAACTGCCATGTATCCAAAACAGGACGATATTGGAATTTCTTCCATATGCGCTGGAATATTTATGAATTTAAGTTACCATAATTTTCTTTACAAACCCAGAGATGTCACTAACAAGTCTGATTTTAAAATTGGGCGACCAGAGTTGCTATGCGAGGTTTGTGGCTATAGACATGCATGGCATGTGGGGAAGGTCCGCCGCTTGCGTCTATAGACACTTATGGCGTGTAAAGGGTTAAAATGTGTCTACCATAAGTTAGAAAATATTTGACTTATATACCAAGATACAGGTTTTCAAAGTATTTGTGATGGATGTCTGGTGCCTAAGTGGGTATTTCAAAATTAATAGGAACTACCTTCTTCATTACCTACATATATATTTCATTACCTACATATGCACCACTCTTTTAGTTCTGAACATTTATGTCTTCATATCACAGTTGATATCTTTCCAACTAGATGGATAGTTACATGAAAGCAGGGTATTTCTATTTCAAATGCATCACATCATTTCTGCTGTATTTTCTGTGGTTCTTCTTAATACCTGATAGAGAATAGGCCTGCAGAATGTACTTACAAATAAAAAAAATTTTCTAGAAACTTGCTTCCTAAAATTGCAGTCATTGTGCTGTCTTTTAGAAGTTAATTTGCTTATTCATTAGATATCTGAGTTGCATTTATTCAAATAGAAACCTGTGATGGAAAAGGATGACTCAGTAAATCTTAAAGTTAGTTTTACATTTAGAAAAAGGAATTTGCGTAGGGAGAGATTGTCTACTATTACTTCACTTGCCACAGAAAGAGACTGATTTATAACTGATAAATAAAACCTAAAGTTATACATGTTTTACCACTTCAGAATCTCAGTCTGTACCCCACATTACAAGTGACTATGAAGGGGATACTCAGGCTCTGCCTCAACCATAATTTTTTTTTCTGAATGAACAGGGAATGTGAGGCCATAATGTGATTGCCAGAATATTAATGTATATCTGTCAAAATTCAGTTGTAGGGTTGAAATATGATGGTAAAGATGATGGAACTTTTTAGTTGGTATGACCTTCTTGAAGCTTTATCTGTAAATACAAAATCTGGTCCAATGAGGGTGGTCACAAAGACTCTTTTTAAAACATATCTTTATTGTTGAAAGAATTACATATGTCTCCTTTTTTTCCTAATTGACCCCTTCTAGCTTGCCCCTATCCCACACCCCAGGCCTTCACCACCCTATTGTCGTCACAAAGACTCTTGCAAATCAAGTGAAATAATGCTTTGGGGACTCTATATTTACAACTTTGGTGGCTCTCGAGTTGTCCCTTTTCAACTCATTATTGTCATTACCAAATGTCTATCACCTTTGGTGATATTCTCTCTTGGTTTGAGAAGCATAAGCCTTGCGGGGTTGTAGAAAAGCTTTTTATCCCCTGATAAATGATCTCACCTAACTTAAGGTTAGCTTGGCTGTGTAAATAAAACACACACACACACACACACACACACACACGCACGCACGCACATTCACACATACACATGCCATCCTATATAATAAAAGGCTAGTATGCAAATCGACCAAACGGCAGAAAGATCAGTCACTATGACATGCAGTGACACCAGGGGGCAGACGCTCAATGCAGGAGCTGCCCCCTGGTGGTCAGTGCACTCCTACAGGGGGAGCGCTGCTCAGCCAGAAGCCCTGAACTGGGCTCACGACTGGCGAGTGCAGCGACGGTGGCGGGAGCCTCTCCTACCTCCGCAGCAGCACTGAGGATGTCGGACTGCCGGCTTAGGCCCCACCCTGTGGAGAGCGGGTCTAAGCCCTCAGTCAGACATCCCCTGAGGTCTCCTGGACTGTGAGAGGGCACAGGCCAGGCTGAGGGACACCCCCTCCCCCCTTAGTGCACGAATCACGTGCACCGCGCCTCTAGTATGTATATATATCTGTAAAATAAAACGGCTCGTAATTCCACTCATTGTATGTTAACCTACTGTGAATATTATTTTCTTGAAAAGAATTCTTGTCCTATTTTCAAGAGGTAATTCAATTGTTTTAATTTATACCTTATTATATTTTGCTAGAAAGGAGCAAGAGAAACATTAAAAGTATAAACTGACTCATAAATATATTGACCCAACATCTAACAACATTGACCTACTCACAATGTATATTTAATTAAAATAGTATTAGACAGAACAAAATTAACTTCAGAGACTAACCAAAGCCAATGGCTATAATAAATACAATTACCTGTTACTGTTGTTTTATATTATTGAAAGACTTTTATCAATGTCTTCTGGAAGATAATTACATTTCAAATGTAAAATATTTCCCCATGAGTATTTAATGTTTCCTTATTTTCAGAGTAAGAGTAGATTTTGTTTCTATGCTAATAGAATTATGTATAGGGCAGTGGTTCTAGGACCTATTTTTACCAATTATATCAATCCTGATAGAGAGTTTTACCTATGATTAGAGGATGTTTCTGGCCATGATCAAATTGGTGATTAACAAGTATCTCCTTCTATGGTTTGCTGGGCCAAGTGGACATTGCTAGTCATCCTCCATGTAAACTTAATTGGGTAGTATAGTTTATGATGACCACATTTGAGTTAATGGAACCACCATCCACTCACTTGTTCAGAACAAAACCTGTGGTTTATCTCTAACCACCCCCTTTCTCTAATTGCCCACACCCATTAGCAAGTCATGTCTACTTTACATCCAAAACCTATTCTGGATCTATTTTCTTCATCTCCTCTTCTACCATTCTAGTTATGTCACCATTATCTGGTGGAAATACTGAAACAACCTACTTTCCCCAGTTGATATTGCTGCTACTTTTTGTTGCCTCCTTTAGTCCATTGTCCACAAAGTTGGTTTCGTGATTTATTAAAAATAGTAAAACAAAGCATATCACTTTCCTGGTTAAAATACTTAAATAATTTCTTATTACGATTAGAATAAATTATTAGCTTATTACTGTGCCTACAAGGCTCTGCTATATTCCTTCTATGTATGCCTAAGCTCATCCCTTGTCATTGTACTCCTTTCTCCTTGCATTTAAAAAAAATATTCCTTAAGCACACCAAGGTTATTTCTGCTTCAGGAATTTTGCATTTTACTGTTTTGTCTTCTTGGGATTCTCTGCTCCTATGTCTTTGCACAGGTACTATTAACTCATCATTTAGTTGTCATCTCAATCATCACCCCCTCAGAGGACTTTTCACCCTTGTATTAGTCACTTCTCTCCCATTAGCCTTTTTTAATTTCCCCATAGAATTTGCCACTATTTGAAATTACCTTATTTATGTATTTGTTTATTTTATTTCTTACCTTTAACTTATTCAAGCTCCAATAGATTTAAGAGCCCCATGGGGTGGTGGCCTTCTCTGCCTTGCGCATTACAGTAGTGTCTGACTTGGAGTATATGCTCAGTAATAATTACTGAATGAATAAACCAGAGTTGGGATGAAAATTAGAGAAACCATAAAAAACTGACTTAAGTCCATTTCTTAGTATTTGCTACTATAACTTTTGTACATCTATATCTATTGCACTTAGAAACTCAGGGAGTAGAGTTTAATTTTCTTCACTTAAAAATTAAAATTACTACTTTGGGTGTGTGTGTGTGTGTGTGTGTGTGTGTGTGTGTGTGTGTGTACTTTTCTGGGGTAGAGAAATTCAACCCTAGTTGCACATTGGCAGTATCCAGGGAGCTTTGACATAGTAACAGTGTGTCTGGGTATCATCTCCATACATTCTTAACATTTTTGTTTTCTTGTTTTGGTTGGAGTCTAGACATAGTTAAATTTTAAAAAGCTCCCTATGGGTTTTCATATTCTATTAAGATTGAGAAAAACTGTTTTAGGGAAAAACTATTTTCATCTGGCTTTGCAATCCTTAAAACTTTCTCAATGTTGCTAAATTATATTTTTGTATGGCTTATATTGTCAGGGAAATGGTAGAGAGAAATCTCTATATATGACATGCCTATTTCAAACCCCAAATCTATAAACCATGATCCAAATTTAGTCCCCAAGGTGGACGTGAGAGTAGTCTTTTAGTGCATTTGTTTCAATCATTAATACTATATATTAGCATGACAAGATATTGGAACAGAAGTTTCACACAAAATAAACCTTGATTTGACTATGTTGAACAGTCATGTATAAAAGTGGTATTTCCATTTCACAGTTGAGAAACTGAACAGAAAGGATATTGACTACTGGCTAAAATTCATCTCTTTAGACCCCACTAGGATTCACTAGATATGCTTCAAGATCGACTTTGCTGGAAAGGAACCAGCTTCATATTGACATAAGCCAATAGGAGAAGCTGATCTTGAGAGCAAATGCAAAATGTTAATTAGTAAGGCAGATGGGTAACACAGAAATTAAATGTCACAAAGCAAAACTTTCTAAGTTTAGAGACAGAAGCATTTACATTTAATATGAGTTCTGCTTCTGCTTCTTAAATACTTCCCCTAATCACTTGTGTCTAAATACCTGATTGCACTTGACTTTTCAGTGCACCTTGGCTGATTAGCAAACTGGCTTCATCAGGAAGAAAATGTGTATGCTTTTCAGAAGAGAGGAGTTGCAAGAGTCTCCAAGAAAAAGAAAATATTGTGGTTGTGTTAATTTTCATGACAAGGGTGAATGAGAAACATTGTGGACACAAAATGATCAAATTGCATTTAGGATTTAGTCACCTCCCTCCTGCCATATTCTGCTGGGATTCCCAAGGTGTATCATTGATCTTTTCAATCTATTCTATTGGGATTCTGGTCATCTATGGAAAAATACATAGAATGTAGCTCTCTACTGAGGCAGCAGGAATTCTAATCCAATTCAAGGTAGACCAAGTTCCTGAAACTGCAGAGAAGGAGAGCACCATTCAGGAGGAGGACAATAAATCTCCCTCAAGACTCCCCAACCAATTTTCCAAAGTTCAATAGGCCTCTTATTGCGTTTTAAATAAGCTCTGCTATTTTATTACTCTTAATTATCAATATGAATTAAAATTTATTTAAAAAGTCACAGAGAATGCTCTGGAATAGAAGCAAATATTGAAGTTTAATAGGCTGTGAGTTTCTTTATGCACAAAAATATTGATTTATTACTTCTTTAAAAATACAAGCATTGCTCATAGCACATAGTTCAGAAATATATTTTCAAATATTTTATGTGGCTTAACTATGTTGTTTGGCAAACATTCAGGGGCATTGTATAGATGGAATATTGTAGAGAACTCTCAGAGTGTATATTTACATATGGGAATTGATATCCCTACACACATACACACGTACACACCATGATACCACAGGAAGTTTCCTATTACCTTCAATGTTCAAGAGAGTTGATTTTGTTGGTAGTGTTTCTTCCCCCATGCATTAGCAATAAAGTGATCCTCTTTTCTTCATTAGGTGGAGGAATAATCTGACAAATAGGAGTGAGCGCACCAGGAATATTATGACAAAAGAAGGTAGCCAGCCTTAAATTTGACTTTATGGTCAATTCACAAACAGCTATTATTTTCCAGTAGCCAACAGCCAGATTGGCATGCAGGGTGGGCCCCCTAACATTTATTTCACTAAACATCTGTTTTCTCTTTTTTGTAGAATATTGCAAATTGCTTCATCAAAAATTCCACTAGCCATATGCATCTAACATATTTCTTATTATACTGTAAACTTATTTGCCTTTCCTATTTATATTACCAGTGTCCTGAGTTCAACAACTTAATTTGATTTAATTTTCAATTCTCAATATGTATTATAAACTAGAGGCCTGGTGCACAAAATTCGTGCATGAGTAGGGTCCCTAGGCCTGGCTGGCAAACAGGGCCAATTGGGGCTCTCTGGCTGCCGGCTGGGGCCTTCCTTCGTTCTGCACTGCCCCCCTGGTGGTTAGTGCATGTCATAGCGAATGATCGAACTCCCAGTCTCCTGGTTGAACTTCCGAGGGGATACTTTGCATATTAGCCTTTAAAAAAAAAATATATATATAT
>NW_005871291.1:670971-760168 GCF_000147115.1 Myotis lucifugus
GTCTAGTCAGTCTTTGAAATTACAAGAAAAATAAACTATGGATGATTTAGTAGAAAATAAGTTTATTGAAGAATATCAGTAAGTGACAAGCAAGATATCCAATTATAACTTCCTTTTTTTGCTGCATAGCTTCATTATGTTAATCTATGGGGGGCTTTTAAACAAAGTGCCTATGCTCAACCAGCCAAGAGATGGGCATGTATCCCAAACCCAGGTTTTCCTCCTGGAAATTGAGTCTTGAGCAATTCATGGAAAGATGGCCAAAAATGATTATCCAATTGTTTCTGCTCCATACATAGGTTCCCAAAGTTTTTCAGAGCCTGCCACTTATGAAGTTTTGTGTGTGTGTTTATAATTTATTGCATAAGTGTAGTTTACCTAGCCAGAGAAACTTTCTACTTTCTTGTTATCCAGTAACTCTACTGTAGTTTTTCTCTCCAACTGTCTACATTTTTAAATCCCTTTGCCTCAAAACAAACAAAAGTATTTATTAAACAAATGAATACATTGATTACTTCTGCAAGATCATACAGAACATTGTCATTCTGTGAGGTGATCTATTTGTGGCAAAAAAAATCTTTTTGTTTTGGTAATTTGTGAATCTGGCTGATCTGATATTGATTTCTTATGTTAGTTGATGTTGAACTTTAATTTCCAGGAAAATTACTACATGTGCTACTGAATGGTACTCTTGCTAATTAAGGCCAAGACTGTTTTTGAACAAGTGTATGATATATGATAAGCTTGGTGAGTCATTTAAAAAAAGTCAGCAGCTGAGAGTGAAACCAAAATCTGCTATAGTAAGGTCAAGTCTCCACATTCAAGGCAAAGTGGAAGATGATTGCAATGATTTATATGGTTTGCATAGAACTTATTTTTTAATTATAGGATTTGTGATTTGTTTTCTCTGCCTTAATGTGCTATAAGGGATATAATAAGGCTTATGTCACTATCGTTCTCCAATTGTAAAGGTAGAGGGTTAGATGAACTCATAAGCAAAAGAAATTTTCATTTTTCCAAAATGATAGAGTTGGCTATACTTTAACGTTATAATTTTCTTTTTTTAAAATTTATGTTTATTGTTGAAAGTATTACAAATGACCCACTTTTTTCCCCATTGACTCCTTCTGCCCCCTTCCCCTCAAGGCCCTCACCACACCATTGTCTGTGTTCATGGATTATACTTATATGCATATAAGTTCTTTGGTTAATCTCTTTCCACCTACTCACCAACCCACCCCGCCTTCCCTCTGCAGTTCATCAGACTGCTCCATATTTCTATGTCTCTGAATCTATTTTGTTCATCAGTTTATTTTGTTCCCTAGATTCTGCATATAAGTGAGATCATGTGACACTTGTCTTTCTCTGACTGGCTTATTTCACTAGCATAACAAGTTTCCTGCCTTACCTAATCTTATTGCTCCATGATTATGCATGGGTAGTTTCATGTATATAGTGTCTCCAAGAATCCAGTGTCATGGAGTAGCCTATAGAGAACATTGGCTGGTTTTGCAATGCCTTTTACACTTGCCTATACTGTTCAATTTACATTCCCTTCAAAGTAGGGGCAATTGTAGTCATCATACAACTGAGCCCACCTGTCCTATGCTGTTATGATTTTTTTATGGCTTCCTTGGCTGCTGAGGCTGGAATATGCCAGGTTCATTTGTTTCTAGGAAGTTCCCAAGTCTTTTTTTTCTCTCACGCTTGGGAGTTCTTGTTCCTAGACTAGATGGTGTGTCTGATTCGTTTGCCCTAAAGCCAAGCATGATATATTGCGTTACCTATCAACGCAATTATACAGTGTTTAAAATCTTCCAAAAATATCTTTAAAATATACATGAGAACTATAAATAGGCCACTTAAAAAGCCCACTTTTTAAAGATGAGCCAGTATTTAGTCAATTTGTTAAGGCACAAATTCCATTATGTGGTTGATGGATTGTCGGTGATTATTTGGCTTTCTTTCATCTGTCCAAGGAAAGATATGTGAAGAAGTTAAATATGATCGTGTTGCTTCTTAAAATTCTTCATTTTAACTGAGAATATTTATAAATGTACCAAACTGTAAGGTTATTTTCAGAATGCTGCAAGTCCATGTCACTTTTGTTTCCATCTGTCATAAAACGTTATTGGATTGAATGTGGATACTTATGGTCTTAAGCCACCTAGTAGCAATATCTTCAGTATTCTTTCTGAGCACTGGTTAAAACAACAATGGAATTAATGAGCTATTCATAAATTAAACATTCATTGTGCACTGTATAATATTTTGTTGATGAGAATATGAGACAGCTGTATAAAGAACTAATTAATCATCTGCTGAATTTAATCCATCTGTACTTGAATGCTTTAATTCAGAATTCCCCCTCCCCCCCCCAATGCTTTTGCCTAGAGAGTTAAGTATATTTCCAAAATACTTCTATTGCAGAGGACATCTGTCTATTTATATTTTTAATAGAGTAACTTCCCAAATATATTTTCAAAGTTCTGATGAAGGTTTCACCTCTGGTTGTCTTTCTTTTTGTAACTAAAGTATATTTTAGATTCGTTTAAAAATATATTGAGTACAGGTTTACTGAAGAAACACAAAGGAATACATATAAAATACAGAGGAATCACAGTAAATTTGCTCAACTGAAAAGAAAATAAGTGGGTGAAAATAGTAGATAGGAAGATGAGGTGAAAAAGAGAAAAAGAGAATATTTTTGTTTGGTGTGTTTGTGCTTTAATAGTAACTTACAAAGGTCAAAGATCACACAGTTTGGAATACTTGCCTCACTTATTTTCCGAGATGTGTCTGTTTGTAAAATCTTTACGTATGATGAGGGAGTGGCATGTCTGCTTACCTAGTCTCTCTTTATTTTCTACTTTTCTTAAGGAGACAGATAAAACTATTTAATGCATGACTGTTTCAATATCTGATTTTAGAATCTTTCAGGAAGTTTGAAGCAAAACATACATGGAAGGAATAAGCTGTGCTAGAACATTTACATATATGAAGATTCAGTATTGCTGATGGCAATGGTATATTGTATACTTTTCAACACAGAGAAAAAGATATACTTGTTTCCATATATCTCCATCTGGTGATCTCTGTACCTAATTATCTATTAACAATTCCTTTTCTCTCCTAGATCTTAATCTCTCCTTCTACCAATGTCTTGCTAAAAGAATAATATAAATATGCTCAAACATGTATTAACTTAAACAAATATAAAGTCATAGTTCTATTCATATTTAATTTTCCCAATATAATACCCCTATTAAACAACCAGAATCTTTCATTGTTCCCTTTCTAGGGTCATATTTCTTCCAAGAATGTCTCTATTTGTTCACCTTTTATTCACCAAACACTCAACACAGGGCAATTTGTCTTCTGCACTCACCACTCCATTGAAACTGATCTCAACAAAATTATGAACAATTTTCTAGATG
This sequence comes from Myotis lucifugus, assembly GCF_000147115.1. Classification (NCBI taxonomy): domain Eukaryota; kingdom Metazoa; phylum Chordata; class Mammalia; order Chiroptera; family Vespertilionidae; genus Myotis; species Myotis lucifugus. The sequence goes on from NW_005871291.1 coordinate 674,409, forward strand.
TTAAGTGTCATGACCACTTTTCAGGCCTTATTGTACTTGACTTCTCTACACTTTTTGTCACTTTTTTTGAGAACAACTAGTTCCTCCTTGAAATATGTTCTTCTCTTGTCTCCTGTGATCATATGAATGATGGTATTGCCCTAAGCCTGTCTTTTTTTTTTTTTTGCACTTTCTAAGAAAACTCCTTTGCTCTCAGGGTCTCAAACTGCAAAGATATGCTGATGATTCACATATCTTTCTTTTTGTTGCTGTTGTTAATCCTCTCGACCAAGGGTATTTTTCCATTGATTTTTAGAGAGAGATAGTGGAAAGGAGAGGGAGAGACAGAGAGAAAGATTGATATGAGAGAGATGCATCAATTGGTTGCCTCCTGCACGAACCGTTACCAGGGCTGGGGAACCTGTAACCAAGGTACATGCTGTTGACTGGAATCGAACCCAGAACCCTTCAGTCCACAGGCTGACTCTCTATCCACTGAGCCAAACCAGCTAGGGCGATTTACAAATCTTTATTTCCAGAACTCTGGAGCCAAATACCTAGTATTTATTCTTGGATATTTTACTACATCATTAATCTTCCGTTACTCCCCCTCCCCCAACCAGCTGCTCTTTCCATGTTTTCTCTCTTAATGAGACTCTCCTATGCATGCAGTTGCCGAGTGTATCTTTGTCCACTTATGAGAACTTCTAGACATCCCTTTGGTCTTATATGCTACCTCCTCTTGGAAGCTTCATAGAGCTCCTGGATTTGAGTTCTGAGCCCTCCTCTATGCTCCTGTGCCCCCACAGCAACACTTGGTGTCTATTCCCCTTTATCAGGAAGCATGTTCTGTCTCCCTCACTAAACATAAAACTATGTGAGGGTCAGGACATTTTGGTGTTGTTCACAGACTTATACTACTTGTGATAGCACAAGTCCCTAGCACATAGTAGACTTCAAATATTTCCTCAATGAATGCATAGAAGAGAAGATAGGATGTAGACCCTTTGTGGCAAAACCCAAAAGAAAACCAGTGTTATCAATAGCAACGGGTCTCATGATATGTAGCAGGTTGATTTCAGACGCTACCAAAACGCGTGTCATAAAGTGTCATTGTATTTGCCAGATATTTATATTGCATGCAACTGAAACACAAATAAAAGAGACTAACACTGAATTCAAACTGGCTTAAACAAAATAGGGAGATTTATTGCTTCAAGTCACTGAACAAGTCTGGGTCATTCAGTAGTAACTGAAATTAGTGATATCAAGAATAATTTCTTGGGTCCCAGGAATTGTGGGAATTGGTGAGATCATACAGGGGTGGGGGACATCCAGGCCGTGAACTGTATTGGCCCTGCCAAGGCATTAGGGAAAAAAGGTTCCTCACCCCTGTTTCAAAGGAACAGTACGCAACTTTGAAGGTGCTTGGACAGCTGGCTGTGTGCACTGAGACATACACAAGGTTCTCCTCCCATGCGGTTCAAGGAAGCTGAAAAATATCAGAGGATTCTAAACGTTTCCTTCGGCAGAGACAGTTCTTCATCAGTCAGATCTCTTGTGGACCACCCATGTCGCAGCCAAGATCTGCTCTTCCTGAGACACAGATGAAAAGATGCTTCCCTTTTAGGAGCTTCTATCAGGAGGGATTTACACTCTGGAGAAACTCTTGCATCATTGCACCAGAAGACATGAAAAATGTCTGCAGCCACATTGTTTAAAAGAGCAATATCTAAACACCAACCAAATGTCCACCAAACGGAGAATGTGTAATAAATTGAGGTATATCCTGATACAGCGCTGGGATAGAACAAACTCTGAGTACATGTATCAAGACAAAGAAATTGTAACAAGTGTTTTGCTTGATAAAATGAAGTCACAATAGGACATAGTGTCTACCACCATTTATATAAAGTTTAAAAATAAAACTAAAAGTTATTTCATAAAAAAAAAGAATAATTTCTCTCTCCATCTTTGGGCTCTGATTTTATTTTTTATAATATACTAGAAGCCCGGTGCACAAAAATTTGTGCACTCGGGGGGGGGGGTCCCTCAGCCTGGCCTGTACCCATTTGCAGTCCAGGACCCCTTGGGGGATGTCCACCTGTCGACTTAGGCCCACTCACTGGGGGATCAGGCCTAAGCTTGCAGTCAGACATCTTTCTGGCAGCCAGGGAGCCCTCGGGGGATGTCCGACTAAAGACTTATGCCCCCAAGGGAGCTGTGATGAGGAAGCTGGGGTGACAGAGGAGCCACACTGTCCCACCCCGCCACCCCGGGTCGGGTCGCACACAGGATGCCCGCCGCCCCGGGTCGCAGATAGCAGGCCCAGACGGCAGCAGGGCAGGCGGGATGGCGCTGTCCTGCCCACCACCCCGGGTGGCAAATAGCAAGCTTGGATGGCGGTGGGGCAGGCAGGATGGCGCTGACCTGTCCTGCCTGCAGTATGCAAATTAGCCGCCATCTTTGTTGACGGTTAATTTGCATATCACGCTGATTAGCCAATGGGAGGCATAGCGAAGGTACGGTCAATTACCATGTTTCTCTATTATTAGATAGGACTTTTATTGATTTCAGAGAGGAAGGGAAAGGGAGAGAGATAGAAACATCAGTGATTAGAGAAAATCATCAATTGGCTGCCTCCAGCTGGGCATATGCTCCAACTGGGAATCCAACCATGACTTCCTGGTTCATAGATCAATGCTCAACCACTGAGCCACTGCGGCTGAGCCACTGCGGCCAGGCCAGCTCTGCTTTTCTTGTGTGTGTGTGTGTGTGTGTGTTATGTGTGTTGGCTTCACTCTCAGACAAACCATTCTCCAAGCTCTTAGTCTAGCCTCACCTCTCTTCTTTATGCCCACAAATGTCCTGGAATTGAGCTTCATTAGTCTGGGTTGAATTATGTTTCTATGCTCAAACTAGTCATGTATACAAGGGGGTCTGTGCTCTGATTTACAGGCCATGGTCACATACCATCCCCTTGGACAAGAGGTACTGTCAGATAAATTAAGTTACATGAACTGTGGGTGGGAGAGGTGGTTTCCAAATATACTGTGTTCTCTTACCAATCACAGTGGGAATGGATTCTGTGCAGGCAGAATTGGTAAATCAGGCCTGTGTAGAGGGGAGCATCAGCCATCCTCTTGATTGGAATACCCTGTATGAGGTGCGAATTTTAAAATCTTCTAAAGCTGGTGCTCCCTTTTTGTATAAACAAAGAAAATATAAACTGTTGGATGTTTAATGACTTTCCCAATGTGTATTACTTTATATCCCGATCCCAGTAAATTCATTATTTCAATGAGGATTTGGCATCTATAATTTCTATCTGAATGATTTAAGAAACAAAGTCTAGCCTTTGTTTCTTTGTTATTAATTAAAAGGTAGAAAGTAAAATTTTAATAACTTTTCCAGCTTGCTGTGGACTGTACCCCTTGAATTCTTCTTCCTTCTCCCAGGGTTTTTCAATTGAGTAGTTATATATCTATAAAAATAATCACTGCAGTTACATAGCTACATGCTGAAAGCATAGTGTTACCTGCAGGTCCACCGAGTAATCATTTCTGAAAGCTGCAAAGCACATAAAGTGAATTTTCCTCTTGGGTGTGGGGTGTCTACATATGTAGCTTAGGAAATGCAAAGCCAGCTACAAGGTATTTCTCCTTCCTCATAGCAAAAGCAATTAGTATGCTAAGAAGCACATGTCCTTCTAGGTCATTTCAGTTGCAAAATTTTTGCATGAAAAGCTGTCTTTTAAAGATAAACAGGGCTTTCTTGTGAAAAGAGACAGCAACAATCGCTTTCGTTTCTGATATAAACACAGACTTGGAAGTTATAAAAGCAACACAATTCATAACATTTATGAATCCATTGGATGTCATTTGTACTGAGATATATTTTTCCAAGTAACTATAAATTGATATCCATCTTAGAAGATGTGATTGTGAAACACCATTTTAAAAATGCAACATATTTAGGCTACAATTATGTAGGACATCTGGGTTAATGAACACGCCGGCAAAGCCCGCAAAGCATGCTGTTTAGAAAAAGAATAGATACCTTTATTGTTTTGTCTCTTTATGATTTCCAAGAAAAGGCAAGGCCAGATCAATTTATTGCTGTGCTTTTATTATAAAGACACATAGAAAGCAAAGTAGCAAGGCCTTGGCACCTTAACACTTATTCTGGATCTTAGACTTTCCAGCGGGCGTAGATGGTCTCATGGAGAAGCGGAACCTACCCTCAGCAGTATTCTAAGAATTAGGTCTGAACGCCCGTAGCCTGTTTCTTCCTGTGCACCTGGACTTCCTGTTTCCCAGAGAGAGGAGCTGGGTAATGGGCCACTTCAGAGAGCAATGACTTTCCTCTTGTGCAATCTTCTCAGAGTGACTTTGGCTTAGGCAGTCTTCACTGGTTCCACCAAAGAACGTAGGGGTGTTTTATTGATGCTGTGCATGTGACATGAGCAAATTCAGGAGGAACCACTTGGAACTGCTTTCTTGCAAGAAGCAAACTGTGCAAAGTTCTAAGCTCTGGCATAAAACTGAACTTCTCTCAAAATTACTCAACTCTTTTACAAAATGGCAGTTTACTAAGATGTGATTGGGAAACACCATTTTAAAAGTGCAACATTTAAATAGCCATTAGGGTAGGCTAGGTTATGTTGTGGCAAGAAATAATACCCACATTTTAGTGGCTTGATTCAACAGAGTTAGTTCTTGCTCATCTAATCTGATGTGGATTGGTGATGACTCCACATGAAGCCAGCATGAGTCAATCTTGTAGCTTCCGGGGAAAGAAAGAGCTTAGCAAACTCTTCACACCCATTCTTAAGTATTTGGAGCAGCACCCATCAATTCCATACATGGTTCCTTGTCCAGAGCTGGTCACACAGCCCTGCTTCCTTCAGGTGCATTGGGACTTGGGGGGAAGCATATCCAGTGAGTATGCAGTTTTTCTGTGAGTTTACTTATCTGTAAAATGGGCATGATCACAATAATGCAGAGGATTATTACAAATTAGTGCTATGTAGTAATTTAGGACCACTGTAAAACAAATGAAATCATAAATCTAATTTGCTTAGCACATGTTTGTCATATAGCAAGTACTAAGGAGGTAATAGCCTCATTGTTTCTGTCCTCTCAGAAAAAGGAACCATAGGTAGGCAGATACTTAGATTTTCGTAGGCTCTTTCCATGGTACTATATAATAGCTTCTAAGATCACTTCAAAAGATTGTCCTGAACTTCAGATACTTTTTTTCTTTCCTCTGTATTTTTTTCCTGGTGATTCAACTGTAATCCCATTGAGTGGGATTTCGACAATAGCTTGAAACATTTCAGCATTTGATTCTGTCACAATAACACAGGATATTTTTAATTCAATATGGATTTTAGTTCTGCAGGTTCCCGTGTGTTAAGATCAGCTTTAGCTATAGGGGGTCAGGGTACATTTAATCAAAGTTCCATGCTCTTTCCATAGTTTTAAGGGGGCTCTATTCAAATATATTCAGGATAACATGTTTATTTTGTGATAATAATTGTATTATAAGAGCTACAAGAATGACTCAGATACATCTTAGGCTTCAAAAGCTTAAACTACTGCTGAATAGGTAGAGCAAACATATGCATAATCATAACACATGTAAATTGAGTTCTAGGTGTCAGCAGGAAGATATTATAACCAGTCAGGCAGCCAGGAAGGCAACCTGAAAGGTTTTGAGATAATGTCAGTGGGCATGGAGGATTTGAGAACACGGATATGAGAAAAAAGGCAAAATAGAGCGAAAGGAAAACATAAGCAAGAACAGAGCAGGCCCTAATCTATAAGCAAAGAATGTTCTGAAGAACAATTTTAAAAAATCAAGCTCATAGAATAGGGAGCATTAAAGGCTATAATCATAATTTTTTGTCAGTTTTCTTAATGTTAAATGGGAAATAAATAATTCTTAACCTGCTAAGTAAAGTGGGTCTGCAGAAAGTTTATTTGTTTTTTCTACATTATAACCAGGTTTCACCTACATAAAATTTGTCATATATTCTCTAGTCACTAGAAGATTTTTCCTGCATTGGGCATTGGTTCCAATATAAAAATATGAAACTTTTTATCTTTAAAAACCTGTTTGACCTTGTGCTACCACCTTTCTTCTGAAATACTTTTTCAATTAAATTTCAATCCTTTCTAAACCTGATAAAAGAGATGAAACAATGTTCAATATAGATGGTAATAGCTGATATGTATATAAGTTAATGGAATTGATCTTCACTTTCCATTCTTAGACTTTTGGAAGTTTTGAAGGTGTGAGAAAAATATACAATGGAGAAGGATTTAAACAATTTGTCAAGGTTTTCCAAGTAGAAGTTAAAGCTCTTTAAATAAATGAATTGAAGGCTTGATTCTTTTGCATATATAAGTACATTTCCAAGAAGATTGCTTTACTTATTGGAAATATCTGATAGAAGAACTATGTGGTTAGTACATTCAGTCTTTGTATTCAGAAAAATAAGAAGATTAATGGAACATGACAATAGTTTGAAATTATATTTGAATGATGAAGTTGATGTGATTAAATTTTAAAGAGGAATATTATTAGAAACATTTTTGTTAGAACTGGAGAAATGATAATATAGAAAGAACACTTTTCAAAATAACTATTTAATTACAAATATGCATATATATAAATTTTATTTATATAAATATAATTAAGTACGTAATTATAAATGTGCTCTTCTTTGTCATCAAGCCACTGGGAAGATATCAGTTATAAATTTAAATAGTATTTAGCTTTTTAAAATAGTTCTAGTTGAATAAATTTTTTAATTAACTTCTGACAGCAGTATCCTGCAACAAACAATAGAGCTTGTGTTTTAAAATAAGTAATAACATAAATTATAAAAAGAAGTCTTGTTATATTTGCATCTGCCAAAAAACAGAGCAACATAGGGTAAATATTGTTTTTTTTAATCTGTTTACTTGTTCATAGGTGCCTGGAGTGAGTAAGTGCTCAGATGAAAACATTATACCTAAATGTGTCAGGCTTCACACATTGATATGATGCTGTAGGAACATAAGCAAATATAATGAGGGGTTTTTTCCTCTCATTTTTTGTAGTGAATTATTTTCTGTGGCTCATTGGCAGTGGCCTATAACAAACTTGTGTTTTTGGCTTCATTGCAGTTCAAAACTAGAACTAGTGATTTCTTTGGTGCCAGGTAAAGCCATCTTCCTTAGAAACATCATGCTCTTGCCATTTTTTGCAAAAGTATGTCAGAGAATTGAAATGATTCTCAGCTTTCCTGGATATGCAAAAGAATTTCTACTATTTTGAGCTAAACAACATGAAGTTCAATTTGTACTCAGTATAAATGCAAAACTAAAGATGGTGTTGTTGATAGATATCAACTGGCTATATATCTATGGAATGTTTTATTATGATTGACTTCATGATCATAATTTATAAAACTCTTTACCAAATTTAGGGTATATTTACAATCTGAGATGTATTATATTAATAATTGTCAACCTGAGATCAATGCAAACATTATTTTTTTTCTAAAAGCGATTGTGTAATGAGAAAGGGTATTTCTATCTTTTTGTTTGTTTGTATGGTTCTATAGTGAGGAAATCCAAGCTTCTCAGAATAGAGACTTGACTTCCCAGAATGGAGCTTTGGAGAGAGAGGAAGCCTGAAGAATAAAAGGTAATTGCAAGGGGATGCCCTCAAAGCTATGAACTATTTGGTGAGTTTAAGATGTATAGTTTCAAAGCCAGGATAAAAAAAATAGAATAAGGTTCCACAATTTCCAAGTCTTTCTCCAAGGTCATCTTCCAAGGCTTACATCTTTTTGTATCATGTTTGATAATATTTTTAATAATAACAGCCACATAAAGTATGTTTTACCTACCTGATTTCTGATTCTTGAAACAATATATATTAAGTTGAATAATAATTCCTCCATTATTTTCATGCATAATCAGTTCTTTTTCTAGAAACTGTTTTCTATCATTGAGTTGTAGGTCAGTTCTTCCTCAGTGTCATACAGTTTCAATTACTATCACCCTATATAATAAAAGAGAAATGTGCAAATTAATCGTCCCTCCGTTACGCTCAAGCCACACCCACAAGCCAATCAGGAGTGAGTATGCAAATTAACCCAACTAAGATGGCAGTGGCCATGGAGCTGGAGTGAGCAGGAGGCTTGGGTTGCCCCTGGCGATGGAGGAAGCCAAGCTTCCCGTCTGCCCTGCCTGGCCCTGTCTCCGCTCAAGGCTACAAAGTTCCAATTATAGAAGATAAATAAATCCCAGAAAAAAAAAGAAAAAAGAAAAAAAGGAGAGGCTAGGAGCTTGGGTCGCTGTGGGGCTTGGCCAGCCTGAAAATGGCCCTCAGCCCCTCACCCAGGCTTGCTTAGGCACACCAGCGGGACCCCCACCCTGATCCGGGACACCCTTCAGGGCAAACCAGCTGGCCCCCACCTGTGCACCAGGCCTCTATCCTATATAATAAAAGGGTAATATGCAAATTGACCCTAACAGCAGAATGACTGGGAATGACTGGTCACTATAATACACACTGACCACCAGGGGGCAGATGCTCAATGCAGGAGCTGCCCCCTGGTGGTCAGTGCACTCCCACAGGGGGACCTCTGCTCAGCCACAAGCCAGGCTGATGGCTGCCAGCACAGTGGTGGTGGCAGGAGCCTCTCCCCCCTCCTTAGCAGAGCTAAGGATGTCCTACTGCACCTTAGGCCTGCTCCTCACTGGCGAGTGGACATCCCCCAAGGGCTCCCGGGTTGCCAGAGGGATGTCTGACTTCCCGCTTAGACCCAATCCCCCGGGAATCAGGCCTAAGCCAGCAGGTGGACATCCCCCGAAGGGTCACAGAGACTGTGAGAGGGCACAGGCCGGGCTGAGCCCCCCCACCCCTGAGTGAACAAATTTTTGTGCACCAGGCCTCTAGTCTATGATAATAAAAGGGTGATATGCTAATTAGACCAGACATCTTCCTGACGTCATTCCAGATGTCCTTCCTGATGAAGCTAGGGCTGGAGGGAAGCCAGCCTGGGTCCCAGGTACCTGTGGTCAGCCCAGGGGAAGCCAGCCTGGGTCCTGGGTGCCTGCCAGCGGCTGGAAGAGGGAAGCAGCCCAAGTCCCGAGTGCCTGCTGGCAGCTGGAGGAAGGAATCCCAGGTGCCGGAGGGAAGTTGGTGCCAGCAGCCCGGGGAAGGAAGGCCTACTCTTGCATGAATTTTTGTGCATCAGGCCTCTAGTAGGCTTACAATGTACTTGCTTTTCAGTGAATTTAGGCTATCCTGCATTCTCTCTGTTTCTTTTCTTTCTTTTCATAGAACCTCCTTCACTCACCTGTCCATTACAAAGCCTAAGGTATGGCAAAGGTCTCATATTCGCATTAAGTCATTGTGATATATATATTCCCATGCAGACATCAGATCTGATTGAGTACTGTGAGGAAGCCACATCTTTCCTGATCATCTGCACATTTTCATTCATCATATCTTATACCTGGTCCAACATTGATGCCTCTCACCCAAACCCCTTCCTTATCCCACAGTTTCTAGCTCAGGATATTCTAATAGGCATGAGTCATTCATTGAGAGGAATAAAAATTCAATAGGGCTCAGGGATGGCTAGAAAAATGGTAGAGATCAGAAATTATTTTTCCAAGTAATAGGACAACAAACATGAGAAAATAACTCAAAGCAGACCAAGTTTCATGTCTGAATTAATGTCAAATTCATCATTATGGTGTTCATGCTCAATAATTATCATAAAGAATACTGTCAGAACAATTCTGAAATCTCTTTAATGCGTAAATAGAATCTTTTATTATCATCTAAATGCACTAACTGGTAGATTGCTCATGAAAACCAGCTAGCCAAATATCCTTTTCTGTCAGATATCATAAACATTTCTTCCTGGTTTTAAAAAAACAGCATTTTCTTATGAAAGTACATTTGTTGTTGACATATTCTATAACACTGTTTCATAGGAAATGTTATTTGAAAATTTCCTGGTATTCTGCCCCTGGTTTGTTGAATTACCATAGTTGTACCTGTAGGCAACTATTCTGTTCAAAATATTTTCTTCAAAACAATTCTTTTCAAAAATGTATTTTCACATTGGCAGTCTCCAGGGAGTTTGATAAAAGCTGGACAAGTAGCTCTCTAAACCTAGTGAATCAAATCCCTGGACTGGGGACCATAAGCTGAATTTGTACCCAAATGGACAAGTTTGCTTACCTGAGTATGGAATGCACTGTACTGAATATTTTCTTGATATGCCCACATCGAACAGATCTTAAACCTGGATAGCTATCAAAATTACCTTGGGCGCTTTTAAATACTTATATTCACTGGTCTCATCCACAAAAATTTAATTATGTGGCTCTGAAGATGAGCAACCAGAATCCATATTTTGCAAAAGGTTCTCAAATGATTCATATAAGGGTCACACTTGGGAATGACTTTTAAAAACATATTAATAGTTTCATTTTCATATTCTGCAGTTTGGGAAAAATCTGAACTTAGCAATTAACTCATTTAAAAAAATAAAACAGTTAATTTAAAAATATATATTTAAAATATAAATATTAAAAAATTATTTTTTTATGTTTCCATCACCTATACCCTCTTCCACCTCCCCCACCTCCAACAATCACCACTAAATGCTTAAACATAGGACAACACTAATCTACTTAGAGGATCATTAAAAATGAAGTTATTAGACTCGTGTCTGTTTTTAAATGTGCTAAATTTCCACTGAAACATTCAGTATATCTAAATATCTAAAGTGACTCCCCCTTCCTAGTTAACATGTTATCCTGCTCAACCCCTTATCAAATTTATTAAATTTTACTTATTTATATCTCCCTCTGCTGTAACATTAACTCCATAAGGATAAGAACTCTTTAAGCTCTGTTCATCACTGCACTCCTAGGGCCGAGAACAATGGCTGCTAGTACATAGTAGGTGTTCAATACCCACCTGTTGAATGACAATTCAGATTCATTAAATACATACATATACAGGACTACAGGATACATATACATGATTTGTGTATAGATCATTCTATGTGTGCCATATATCTATATTTGAGATTGGCATATTATCCAGTCATTCACACATATACACGATGCAAGTGTAATTTCTTATTTGCTAATAAAAGTACATTTTATTAGTTATGAAAGCTGTTCTTTTATAGTCAAAGGCAAAAAGAGAGTTTGGTACTCATGAATAGATAGCCTCATCCCTTTTATTTGAAAGGGACCTGGAGGCCTAGCTCTGGATTTTTATTAGCATTTCTTTTCAAGAGGAGTCACGCTGCTGCAGCTTAGGTGCTATGAATCACTCCCACTTCATGTACGTGAAAAGCAGCTGAATCATGCTGGAATCAACGTCGCCCATGCTGGAATCAGGAATGTGGCAACTACTTAGCCTTTATTCACATGATAGAAATGCAGTTAATGGCATTGTTATATCATCACATTGGAAAAAAATTTAGAATCAAGTGGCTGAAAATATTCTCTCACTGTGTAAGATAGTGAAGACACTCAAAGCTTACCTTTAAAAATATTTCTAGAAGATGAGGCTTTATAATTGCATCTTTTCTCTCTGGGTAATAGCCTTTTCAAGTGAAGAGTGCAAGAGCAGGATACACTTTATTTTATTCAAAGAATTTTGCCCAAAAAACAACCAAAGCTAAAACACAAAGTGTCTTTCAATCATTGTCTTCATTGAACATTATGCTAATTAGTAATTTCAGGACATAACCAAGAGTGATGGCTTAGAAACTCATAGGAAAAGAGCCTGAAACTGCTTTTTCCCCTCTTTAAAAAATTATTTATTAAAGGAGAGGAGAAAGTACGTTAGCGGTAGCCATCAAAATGTTTGAATTTAATTTTGTTGTTGTTTTTAAGTTATGTAGACACTTTTGATCTCATAGTTTTATTGTTGTTGGGTGTTTTTTTAAATTTTCAAATGTCAGCTCATACTTGGCTCAACATAGCTGTAGAACAGTGTAATATACATAAAACCGCATGTGGAATTACTGCCTTTCTAACTTTTTAGTCAACAACAAACTTTTCTATTTATTACTCTACAGGTACAATTACTCACTCTTGTCAGATTGTGTTCCTCTCTGCCCATCTCCATTCTCAGTACATTTTGTTCTCATTCGGTATTGATTGTGCTGAAGTACAGCACAATCATGAGATCAGGCTTCTAGTCTCCAGCAATGGAAGTGGTTGGTCATGTGCATTGGGCAAAGGTTTTCATTTGGTTTATGTCTAACAGGGTAATGGGCAAATCAAAGTCTCTGGGCCTTTACTCCAAGGCAAGGAACTGACATTTAAACAGAAAATGAATGGAATTGTTCAGGCAATTAGAGCGAAGAACATTCCCAGTGAATAAGGGAGGGACAAGTGTTCTTGGCAGGGAGAAGAGGCATGTGCAAAGACTCAGAGAATTTAAACTTGATGATCCAACAAACTACTCTTAGTTGTGCAGGCTACAGGGAAGTATAAATACAGAAGGAACAGAAACAAAGACATCAGTGTCTGTTTTATTCAGAGAAGGAACACAAGAGATAGGAATAGGGAATATTTGTAGCTTTGACCTCTTCCAGTTCCCATTCCTGTTTCTTTGAGCAAGTGTTGTATCCTCCTTTTCATGGGATCCAACTTCCCGTTAGCCAGCTGATTTGACAAAGAACTAAATCCCTCTGACAACAAGCCTTCCTAGTGTTCTGCTAATTATATCTCCTTTGCCAAAGTGACTGGTTTAGAAATGGACTTATTACCCAATCAGGGACAGTGACCTTAATTCCAGAACCTTTGCCTAAATTCTTGGGAAGAAGACATCGCTCTGTCAAATGGAATTGGAGTTGGAACCTTTTAAGGGTGACATGGCAAAGGCTTAACAGAGAGGAAATCCAATAGGGAAGAATACAGAGATTAAATAAAGATGAGAAACTACCAGCACACATAGACATGGTTTGAACCTCTGGGCACATTATATCCCAAGCTATAGTACTTTCGGTTACATGAGCCAACAGGTTAATATTTTACATAAAGTAAGCTTGAGTTGAGTTTCTTTTGTTGCAATGAAAATGTCCTGAGTAACATAAGGTTTACTGGGAAAACTTTTCTTGGTTGAAATCTAAAGCATTTAATATTTCTGGGGCTTCTCAGATTAAATTCAACAGCACACTACAGGTAGCTTTGGTCTTAATGAACCAAGTTGAGAGACTTGCATTATATTTGACTTCTTTTTTTAAAATTTTAGATATAATAGAAAAATGTTCCCATTTATTAGCTTTCTAGTTTTTTTTTCATCCTAGGACTTGTATTAACTTCAGAGTAAATGTACTGTTATGTGAAGTGTCATTTCTATCTCAAAATCCTACACACTAAACTGAGTTTTAAAAAATTCCTTGTTTGTGGGATATAAAACTAAAACTCATAGATGCAGACAATAGTATGGTGGCTACTAGGGGGAAGGGAGTGGAGGGGTAGTAAAGGGGGGGCAAATATATGATGATGGAAGATTATTTGACTTTGGGTGGTGAGCGTACAATGCAAGATACAGATCATGTATTTTAGAAATGTACATTTGAAACCTATATAATCTTATTAACCAATGTCTCCTGAATATATTTAATTTAAAAATTCCTTGCTGGGAAAATTTTTATCTCAATCTTTATGCTTTCACACAGTAGATATTTTATTTTTAGCATTATCTTTTCTTGGTTGTTCTACAGACATTGTTATGTTCTTCAATTGATATTCCAGAATGTCAAGTAATATTTTGCAACTTTCTAAAGCCATTGGAGATTTAGCTCCTCAAATGATTGCCTAGAGCCTACATAATCTCCTTTAAGTCTTCCTACTTATTTGATCTGCCATTTCAAATAGTTTCATCAGCATTTTTTTTTGTATTTTATTGATCTGATAACCTAACTAGAACAGAAGCTGAGATAGTAATGTGATCAAAATGAGGAGGTTTATGAGGCAGCACCTAGATTGGGAGTTAATAAATATATTTAAGAAGATAAAAAGTGCTGCTGTATTGCATTCAGGATTTCATTTCTAATTCATATACATAAATCATCTAATTTTCCTTAATTTCACGCATAGCTTGAGATATACTAAGGAAGATCTTAAACCCAAATTTTATGTGGAGTTTGTAGAGGTATAATAGTGTTGGTAAGTTTGAAATAATGAGAGATGCTTTGACAAGCCATGCTAACATAGGGTGATTGAAAAAAAGAACTCTGACTCAAAGACCACTCTATCAAGAAGATTCACGTTCCTGTTTCTTATGGGGACATTTGGACAAATGGCCAAAGTCAGGCTTTGGAAATGATAAGGAAATGTCTCAATTGTTGAAGGAAATGTGGGGATCTGGAGAGTTAAAAAAAGAGTATTTATTAAGTGACAGTATTTATTAAGTTCATAGTCAAATGTAAATTGAATCTTGAATCCACAGCTTACTGAGTGGTCTTGGTCAGGGACTTCACCTTGAACTTGGACAAGTAACATTTGGGATCCTCAATTCTTTCATCCAGGCCAGTGGCTTACCTATATATAGGTGTCAGTTTCTTCATGTGTATAAAAAGTAGTTGTTTAAATGAACATTGCAGAACTTTTGTGAAATGTAATGAGATAATTCATATAGGGTTCTTAGCAGAGTACTTGGTACATAATGAGAACTCAGCACATGTTAATTATTATAATGATTATAATTAAGATGGTGGATAGCAAATTGTGATTCAGAATTTGGGGAGTAAAGAGAATAGGAGGAATACAGAATAATATTGAATGCAAACTGTAACTGAAAAATAAAAAAATAAATTGATATCACAGAAAAAAATAAAGAGAATCTGGGAATAGAGACCCTGTTATTCAGGGAAGAACTTGCATCACTATTATTGAACAGGGCTTGAGGGCAGGGGCTCCTTGACATCATGGTAATAATTTTTTTTGAATTTGACACCAAAAAGCAAAGGCAACAAAAGCAGAAATAAACAAGTGGGACTACATAAAAGTAAAAAACTTCTGTACAGCAGAGGAAACCATCAACAAAATGAAAAAGCAACATACAGAATGTGAGAATATATTTATAAATTTTTTATCTGATAAAGAGTTAATATCTAAAATATATAAAGTACTTACACAGCTTAATAGCAAAAAACAACAACAATAACAAAACCTGCACAAAAACAACAACAAAAAACAAATTCCCTAATTAAAAAATGGACCAGGGGCACAAATAGACATTTCTTGAACAAAGATATACACAAGACCAACAGGTCCATGAAAAGATGGTCAACATCACTAGTCATTAGCAAAATGCAAATTAAAATAATGAGATATCACCTCATACCTGTGTCCTTCATATCCTAAGAAAGTTGAAACATCTTCTTAGAATTTTTGGAAGACTATAAAACATCAGAAAATAGATGTTCAAAGTTTGCCAGTGTGAACTTTCACAACCATGCTAGTGTGAAAGTTTAGAAAAGAAAAATGGTTGATATGAGTATAGAGTCGATATAGATTATAAAGTATAAATGGTTGATATAGAGTATAGAGTCTATATAGATTATAATGTGTATATCAAAGAATTAGTATAAGCTGGGATTCTAATCATAAAAGTTCACTCTTTACATTAATCCATTTCTTTTTTTAAAATATATTTTATTGATTTTTTACAGAGGGGAAGAGAGAGAGATAGAGAGTTAGAAACATCGATGAGAGAGAAACATCGATCAGCTGCCTCCTGCACACTCCCCACTGGAGATGTGCCCGCAACCAAGGTACATGCCCTTGACCGGAATCGAACCTGGGACCTTTCAGTCCGCAGGCCGATGCTCTATCCACTGAGCCAAACCGATTACGGCTATTAATCCATTTCTTGATTCCCGTGGTAGCCTTGCTGTTGATGACATTCTAATTTGTGCCATGGGAAAAATCAATGAAAGCACATAAAGTAATTTGCAAAAAAAACAGAGTTTAGTTGAGTCAGGTAGGTATCTTTATTTTTCCTTAACATATATTTGCTCATATGTTAAATTACTGAAAAATAGAAGTTACGCTACTTCAGGTATCAGATACCACAAAGACATCAATGTTACCTGAGATTTAGGAAAAGTGCCTTTAAGTATATTAGTATACTTTTGCCCTAACCATTTCAGCTCAGTGGATAGTGTTGGCCTGTGGACCGAAGAGTCCAGAGTTTGATTCCTGTCAAAGGCACATACCTCAGTTGCAGGCTCCTCCTGGGCCTGGGTCCTGGTCAAGGCTCTTGCAGGAAGCAACCAGTCGATGTGTTTCTCTCACATTGATATTTCTCTTCGTCTTTTCCTCTCTCTTCTACTTTCTCTAAAAATCAATGGAAAAATACCCTCAGGTGAGGATTATATATACATACATACATACATACATACATACATACATACATAAACTTTTATGTAAAACAAAATGAAAACTCTTGAAGCCCTATCACTGGATCACTGTAGGAGATGCAGCACTAGGGCAGATTCTGCTGCATGGCAAGAGAAAAATTCTGAGATGTCCTAATTAATTACATACAGCACGCCAGAGAATGGGAGAGAGAGAAGGGAGGTTAATCAGGTTGCAGAACCGAGGGCCAAAACCAATGAATGACTATTCATATTCCTGAGTGTATGTGAAAGTTTTGAATCAACTTCCAGGCTGCCCTTTCAGCTCTTACCTAGAGAGAATAGATGACCACCACATGCCACTACATCTTGGCTGTTGCCCACAACCAATCCAAAAGCAGCAAATACTTCTCCTTCCCCGCCCTCCCATGCACCTATCCCAGAATTTATCTGATTTACATCTCAATCCCCTTATCTATAGTCAGTGTAAATTCTTTCAAATCAATTTAAGTCTTTCTTCCCCAAACTTATTGGATAAAAGAGCCTCAGGATGGTGGACATGTTTGTCTTCATCTAGTCCTGCTGCTGGTGGTTTGGATTGCATGTCCCAGGACCCAGTGCTTATTCTGGCTAACATTTGGCTCAGTAAACCCTTTCAAAAAAAAACTTGCAGCCTCAAAGGTCATTGTTTAACAAGCACATGAAGAAGGCAAGGTTTTGAGAACTAATGCCAGCATCTGGCCCAATGACTGTGACTAGATAGATTTTTAGGTCCACTGGCCTTTGTTATTTGACTTCTATAGGCTCTCAATTTATTTATTTTTTGGGTAATAAATTTATTATTTGTTTAGTTTTTAATACAAAGAGATTTTTTTTTAGTTATCTATGATGAGGCTGCTATTGAACTCTTTAAAAAATTTAAGTTGATTTTCAGTTAGATTTTACCCAAATGTTTAACTTGCCTCTTTTTGCTTAAGTTACAGTATGAGCCACTACCACCTCAGAAAACTTCCCATTTATTTAGAGCTCACTTATAAAATAATGGGTACCATCTCCCTAATTGATCATTGTGTAACCAAACCAGCTCTCAAGAGCTTGTACCCTATCAGAGGTGAATAAATTAATGCTCCAGTACATTCTCGCAGTCACTCCTCCCCTGAAACTAATTTAACACTGTTCAAGTAATACCTTGGAGTTGAATTGTTAGATCATATGGCAACTCTATGTTTAACTTTATGATGAAGTAGCAAACTTTTTCATAGCACCTGCACATGTTTCCACCAGCAATGCATGATGGGATTCAGTCTCTCTCTTGTTATTGTCCCACTTGTGGATTATAGCCATCCTGATGATTGTAAGGTCTGATCTCAGTGTGGTTTTGGTTTGTATTTCCCTAATGTCTACTGATGTTCATTGGGCATCTTTTTGTGTGTTTATTGGCCATTTGTGTTCTTTCTTTGGAGAAATGTCTATTGAAATCTATTGCTCATTAAAAAATTAATAGACCTTAAAAAAACACCTAAATGAAAACTAAAGAAATCTAACAATTTAAGCATCCTTGTGAAGATTAATTAATGACTCCCGCAGGAGCAAAACAACAATGACACATGATTTATGAGGGTATATGCATTTCTAATAAATTGTACACTATAGCCAGAGGGTGCAGTGATTGTTGATCTGTGACTCCTTAGGTAATGCTGTTTCCAATGCTCCAAATTTTGCAAAACAAACTGTCACCCTCCTTCAGACAGAGGAAATGTGTAACCTTCCACAGCCACTTACTCTATGTTTTCTCAACTTGAAAATGATAATGTCATAATCAACATGACTTCTGTGTGAGGCAATGGATGTTTTCATCCTCACTTTGAAGATGTTTTATGTAAAGCAGTGTGAGCTCTGCCAAGCATGCCGTTGTATAATGAGAATTTTTTTTATTAGAAGTCATAATGAGAGGCTAGTTAGCTGACTTAGAGCACACGACATATAGGACTTGGATGTCAGCCTCCAGTCAGGCCTAGGTGAGCAGACACTCATATCCTGTTCTGTGAATCTGGACCTCTTTTCCAATCTCAGAAAGCCTGTTTTAAATGTGATTGTCAGTGGTCAAAAAGAGTGAGAAATAGCAGAGATTTTTAAAAGAATTTCTCAGGGGAAGGTCTTTGAATCACCCTCTACTTTTTTTCTGCCTTAGCTCTTTGTCATATTTCAGAGCTATGCTCATAGAAAATCGATTTGGAATTCATTATTTATATTTGAAATAATAAAAGAAATCCTTCAAGCTACCACAAAAGATTATAATATGTTTGACTAATAGTTCACGTTTTCTGCGAGTTTGAGCCCTTTATAAAATGCCCTTAAGGAATGTCAGGCTCTTAATGGAATATTCTGAAGTACTTGATATTCATACAAAATCTGAATTTTATAAAAATATAATTTTTATGAATAAAATTTGTGAAGAACACATATCCATTTCCATTTGTTGAATTACAGTAGTATGAGTTCTAGGAAATGGGTGAGAATAAACAATCCCTGTAAGTTTGATATCAGAGCTAGTCAACTTGCTAATGATAGATAGGTGGTATGGTACATTGGTCGAGTGACTTTGGAATCAATAGGCTTGTGTGACTTTTATTTCTACTTACTTGACAAATTACCAAAGTGTCAGTGTAAATATATGTAATGTGAGGGTATAGTGGACACATATTGTTTCAGTCAGTGTAACATCCATTCAGCTCTCTTCCAGCAACAGCTTCTTGGGTTTCTTTTGGGAACCACCTCCCTTAGACTCATGCTCATGCTCCCTGCTGTGTGGGCTCTGAGGGAGGCACGTGACCTACGTATGGCAAAGAGAGCATCAAGGACCAAGAAACAGTGCTAGAATCTTAGTTGGGATTATTAGAAAATCTACTGGAATGACAAATCTGGAAGGGTGGTTAAATTTTTTTAAGAATTTGCTTCTGATAAAATGGGCATAGTGGAAAACAAAACAACTATGGAGAATGAGGGAATTCATGCAATATTGTTTAGGCATCTGAATCCTGCTATTCTTGAAGCAAAATCACTCCCTTACAATTTCATGAACAAATAGTTCTCACTTTTTTTTTGCAAAAAGAATGCTAAATATGCAGAATTATATTAGAATATTTATATTCTTCTTATAGGAATTTTGTGCATCTATATATATAAAAGCCTAAGTGACCGCAGACTGTTCGACTGTCCGACCGGTAGCTATGACGTGCAATGACCACCTGAGGGCAGATGCTCTGACAGGTAGCTATGATGTGCACTGACGACCAGGGGGCAGATGCTCAATGCAGGAGCTGCCAGGCTGTGGTGACTTGGCGGCTGCGGTTCTTGGGTGATGCACCCAGAACCAGAGAGGAGGGAGCCCGATTCTGGGGTGCCTTACCTGAGAACTGCCCTCTCACAATCTTTGTCCCCTCAGGGGATATTGGAGAGCCGGTTTCGGCCCAATCCCCACAGGCCAGGCTGAGGGACCCCACCAGTGCATGAATCCATGCACCGGGCCTCTAGTATAATATATTTGCCATAGTATCTAGAACAGCTGTGGGCAAACTACGGCCCGCGTAGTGTGTTCTCTGTGTCAATCTAAATCAATGGCTGAACCTCATTGACATTGTGACCTAAAGACTGAGGGACTTTGAATTTATATTAGTTCACACAAACACTCCATCCATGCTTTTGTTCCGGCCCTCCGGTCCAGTTTAAGAACCCATTGTGGCCCTCGAGTCAAAAAGTTTGCCCACCCCTGATCTAGAAAGTATGTACTTAAGGGGAATTGTGGGTCTGTTCTCTGTGTCAATCTAAATCAATGGCTGAACCTCATTGACATTGTGACCTAAAGACTGAGGGACCATGACAGTCATCCACAGAATACTTTCCTGCCAATAAAGAGCAACTTTAGTAAACAGAACAAATTATTTTGAAAAAGTTTGGACCCATCATCCCACCAAACTTTACTGGGATGCATTTATGGAGCACACTCTATGTATCAGACATGTATCCATGCTCCTAGGCACCAACCATGCTAAAGCCAGACTCCCCGCTGACAATATCAGTACCAACTCTGGGACAAACAGCACAGGTTCATAAAATAACACATACTCATAAAATAACACATAAATAACATATATCTTTAAAAATCTGCATCACACAAGGACTAGAGACACTCTGAATCACATCTGTCTAAAGGTTTCACCAGTATCTTTGGAAAGAGGAACTGTAAAAAAAATATAATTTATCTTTGTAATGCTTTAAGCAATAATATATATATATATATATATATATATATATATATATATATATAAAATTTATTATTGAAGTCCAGCATATCTTAATTAAAAAAAAACTCCCATCATTTCCAGAAACTTCTGCATTTAGAGTACCTTTAATTTTATTATATTTAGATCTGGACCAGGAGGCAGAGTTCCTATCTGACTATTTGAGATCAATGTTCTGGCTCCCAGAGGGGGCGCACCTGGGTAAGCAGCACCCTTTGAACAATGTTACATTACAAAGACCCAGCCATTGGGGTCTGTTACACCTTCTGTAGACATTTGCATGTAGAAAGTGTATGGACTCATCGGTATCTATCTCAATATTCCTGTACAATACTTATTTAACATGGAGAATTCAACTTCACAAATGGCATAAAAAATTGCATCTTTGAGAGTCTTATAATAGAGCTGTTAACATATTAGCAATCTGTTAGCAGTCTGGACTGTCATGAGCAAGAACCTACGCACAGTATGAGCCATCGTTTATTTCGGGGCACACCAAGAATGTACAGCATTTATTTTAATAAACTAAGGCATAAAAAGGCCATGTTAAGATGCACCAAATGGGATACTGAGAGACAACAAAAGGATAACTCTTTATAAGGACAGAGGACAGACTGGGAGCCTGCAGTTTGTTTTTAATTATCACAAAGCTAGGCAAGCCTTTCTCTTGGTCACTCAGGAAAAAAAAGTCTCAATCTCTGTGTTACCTTTTGTTAGTGGTGATTGGTTGATGCCATTATTTACAATCCACAGAGATTGTTTTCCAGAGAGATACTCTGTTTGAAACATGGCACCGTATGCTCTTAGCTAGTTGCTAAACACAAAGTTATTTTTATTCCTCTGTGGGGATAGGGAGGTTAGTCTGCATGCACGAATGCGTGATTCCAGGAAGACATTCTATTTACAGTGAATGTGCATGTGCCAGGGTGAAAACTGGGCATTTCCTGCAGAACATCACTGACATTATCTGATATCTGACAGTTGATATTGGGAAGGAGAGAATCCCATAATTCAGTTATGCATACGGCACATACAACTCTGTTGTACTTGCAAAAGGATTACATATTTTAAGTGGCTTCCTCCAAACTCCAAATGTGATGGAATTTTTCTAAGAGAATGGCCATCGCAGATGAGAAGCGATTTCAGGCATAGTAGCTTGCTCCAGAGGCAGGACCAAAGTAAGAGGCATCAATATTACCAAAATCTGCTGAAAATTGTGGAGCAGGGGGCTCCACTGATTTTCACGCAGGACAAGTAATTTTTCTGTTTGCTTTTCACACCATTGCAGAAGTAAAAAGGTAAGTTAATTTTCCCCTTTCTTCTGAATAGTTTCTGTTTTGCAGAAACCCATAATAAGACATTGCCCACAACCATACCTGACTGTTTTCCCAGTAATCACCTATTGATTCCATTCTCTCTGATTGATATGAAATTTGGGTGAACTTTAGGATGAGTCATGAAGAGATGGAGCAGGCAGTGGGAATGCTTTGGTTTGCAAACTGGTCTCCATATACACAGAGGGCAGGGGGAGACTGAAGAAAGAGGCAGACCACCCCAGGTTGGTAGATGGCAGTTTTAATAAGGAAAGGTTTGTCTTGAGTGGCAGTAGATGTGTAGACCTCCACACCTGCCCACCAAAACCTTAAAAGTAGATATAGAGGCATTAAAGGAGTTTAATCATATATGCAGTCCAAATGGTGTCAGCGACACCTTACTCTCAAGGTTCCGTCCTGGAAGCAGCTCCGGTGTGGGAAAGCAGGGGAGGATGCATTGTACATTCCAAGGACAGCAGGGTGAAGAAGCTTCTGGCTGCCCAGGTCCAGTCTGAGAGCCAACCACAGTCATGGCCTCCTAATAACCTCCTCCAACAAGTGTTCCAAGTTCACAAGGCATGAGGAAAAGAACAGAGTTTCATAGATGATAAGGGCTAGAGTTCAAGAGTGTACTTGTGAGATTTCAAAATGAGATGCGGGTATCTGGGGCTGCCGTCCTACAGAGCTCTGCAGTGACCAGAGAAAGAAATGGTGAGCTCAAAGGGTCCGTCTGCTGGTGAGTAACTTCTGGCCTCCAGCCTTTTCAGGGAGCTGTTGCATGGAAGGGGCAAATTAATTTCAAAAGCATAAGATACAAAGAACACTTAGTCCATGTAAGAGTGCTAGGGACACAGCTGTGGATAAGGAAACACCATGCTTGTTCATGGAGCTTAAAGTCTCAGTCTAGTTCTTATTGATGAGGTATTTGTTTGTCCTAAGAAATGCTGTGGTCATAGAGTTGATCACAGTGGCAACGATATCAGATTTTGTGCTTGTTTTAAATAAGTCAAATAGAATAGTTGGGAGTAAAGGACTTTATTTTGCTCTTTCACAAATTCATCATGAAACTGTGCTGATCAAACATTTTAGGCAAATGTGTAGATTTTTAGATTGTATAAAGTGATTAATTTTCTGGAACTATATTTAATCTTCTGGAAATAAATTGAGGAGATGACTGTTTTGATTGGCAGGACTAGCTGCTCATTCATCTCTGTTGTCAACTTTTCAAAAAAGAAGAAAGTAAAGAAAAGAAAGAAAAGACTCCTAGAGGTACTTTTAGAAATGTATCTCCTTGCCTTACTGTGGTCAATAGCTACAGCTTTATTTAACTGTGGCTATTGGCCTAATTAAACCAATTAAACTACCCTTGTAGTTCTTATTTCTCTAGGACAGTGGTCAGCAAACTGCGGCTCGGCAAATTGCAGCTTGAGAGGCACATGCGGCTCTTTGGCCCCTTGTGTGTGGCTCTTCCACAAAATACTGACTTCTGCACATGGGCCAAAGAGCCGCATGTGGCTCGTGAGCCGCGGTTTGCCGACCACTGCTCTAGGAAATTCTCTTCACTTTATATTCCACGTTTCTGTAGCATCTTTGCTACTTAGATTACCTTTTTGGCTTGTTTTTTGACTATTTGCACCTTTTGAAACTACTAATATAGTTCCCAGAGATAACCAGAATTTTTATTATAAAAATATAAATCAGAGAAATATGTATCTGTTTTAAAAGCACACAACAAATAAATGTTTTAAAAACACATTTGTTGTTATATTCTGTTAGATAATTGTAATCTCTAATTTCAGAATATCAAAAACAATAACTGTTCCTAACATATTAAGTCATGTAGCTTATACAAATAGTGAATTTTGAAACTTGTCAAAATCATTTCTCATTCTTTCTTTCTATTGGAAAAATTGGTGTTAAACCTTTCAGGGAGAAGCATGAGCCCACACAGGCCCTCTTATGTACAGCTGCTTAGCTAGCTTTTCTTTGTTTAGACATCTATGAGAGACGCTACTTTAGAAGGAACTAAGAAGAATAATTTAGCAATTATGTGAGAAAATGGAATTAGTCCAGTGAACCTTGTGAAAAAAACAACAACAATAAACTTAATTAGAGCCCCAGAAGACAGAAAATAGATATGCCCTGTTACAGTAATATCCCAGCTTTTTTTGTTGTTGTTGTTAAGGTGTAGGTGTTAATAAAAGAGTCTCCACTGAGTGTAGGGACATCCACTTCATTGATAATGGCATTCACACTGGCTACGGGGCACTATGTATGAGGATATCTTGCCATTTACCAGCTGCATAATCTTGGTTAAATTACTTAAGTTCTTTGTACTGAATTAATTAAAAATGGGTGTAATAACAAAATCTACTTCATGGGGTTATTATACAGATTAAATAACTTGCTATTGTAAAGCACTAAAACATCAACATTTTAGAAGCACCTCATTGTTGTTGTACGAAAGTATTACAGAGGCACCAGAATAAAGCAATATAGTGCCTCAGTGCTTAGTGCACACCAGTCTTAATTAAATATTAGGTCCGCACCCCAATTCCCTTTTCCCATATGAGAAAAGAAATGGCATAGGCAATTTTCTTCAAAATGAATGAATGTGCTCTCTGGTTTTCACACTGCCTAGGATGAAGTCCTGACTACTTTGCACTCATGTGATCTTAGGCAAGGACCTAACACCACACTGGGCTTCCTTTTCCTCATTGGTAAAATAATAGTACTTAACACAGGGAGTTTACTGTGAGGGTTAAACAAAATAATGGATGATAAGAGCTTAGCCATTACATTGCCACTATAAATTTCTAATGATGTTGTTTTTATTATTGTTGGTATGTTACAAGTAGACAGTTGAATAAAATATTAAGTTCATGTACGACAGAAGGGTAGCTTTTTTCACCTCAGTTAGACTGGTTTAGCTGTTTTATGTCCTGCTGAGTTAAAGAATGGTTTCCCAACATTTTTCATCGTTGACACACTTATGAATTTAGTGAATAGTGTGGAAGAACTAAGTAAAATGAATGTAAAAACAATCTAAAAAATAAGAAATGATTTCTTCCCTGCTCCCTAAGGACAGATATCATTACAGACATACCTCGTTTTATTGCACTTAATAGATGCTGTTTTGATTTTTACAAGTTGAAAGTGAGACCCGCCATGACTTGCTTTTTTGCGATACCCATTTTATTGTGATGGTCTGGAACCAAACCTGCAATATCTCAGAGGTATGCCTGTATATTTAGAAATATACTGGTAAAGGGTATTTAATTACCTAGGTAATTTTCCTACTGGTTGAAACAAGCATTTTTCCATACTATAATATGTATCACAATGAGCTTCTAAAATTTTGCCCTCAGATTACAGAGCTGAAGGAGGAAGAGCTGTGAAGACCAAAATGACATCAGGTAAAGATATTTAAGGCATGCAGTGTAGCCGGTAAGGGGGCGGCGGGTGGGGGTGGTGCCTAACAAAATCTGGGCTGGAAAAGAGTTTGATTGTTTTACTTTCATGAAAAATGTGGCTTGAAAAGGAATGGAAATGTGTCCTCCTTCCTTTACTATTTTTTATTTCAGTATTGAAATATCTCAATTCCCTAGATAATAAAATATGGGCACAGATGGTAGATGACTGTCCACAGGCAATATTGCTTTTCAGCACCATTAGCATTTAAGTTTACACTGAAATAGCAGGTGGGATTTTGGCTGAAGGGCACTGCTAAGTCCTGAAAAATGGAGAAGCACTTTGAAGAACAGCACCCCAAGTTGTACCCCATTATTGAATGATAATGGCAATTACTGTAAGTTAATTCCAAAAATTAAAGAAACATCTATTTTCTTTCAAGTGTGGCTAGAATATGCAGCATTTTTCAAAGATGCTCCAAGTCCTTTGTTATTTGCCTCAGGTTGTACATGCACCACTTGCCCACCCTTTGCAAACTTTGAAGTAGGTCTCTGACATGCAGTCACCGGGATACAACGGTGTGCGTCCACTGCCCAATTGTTCTGTCCTCCAAACCAAAGTGGAGCAGCCTTCTCTAGTGTCCTGGAGTTCTGAAAATTATATGCTTTATTTTAAAAACACAATGAGAATGTCGCTCTTTCTGTATTTCTCTCCACAGGGAGGCCATTTCATTAAGTTTGCTTTGGTGGATGCTTTGAAATGTCTGGTCATTATAATTCACTCACCCAAAGCCTTTCACTGAAAAATTCTAGTTATGGAATAATGTTGATGCCATAGCAACAAAATTAGGCAAGCTGTTTTTTCTCATTGGGAAATGGAGTAAATGGGTGTACAACTGGGAAGAGGGAAAGGGCAAGGGAATGAGCCACACTAGGTCATAGTAACTCATTATGCTGTTGATAATATCTTCTTAGTTATGCAGGGGTTATTAATTTTTATTAAGTACTAAAAATGGGACATTGAAGTTATTGAACTCCAGTTGTTTGGTGAGTGATATAAAAATTAAAAAGTAACTAACCGTTTTAAAAGGCTGACTGTAAGGGAGAAAAAATAATTTTATTCTACTCTTCTGAGTTCTTAGCTGAGACCCCTGTAATAAAAGAAAGATTAACAAAGACAAACAAACAGAAGTATATTATTTTGTAAGCCTCCTTATAGGAGATATCCAGGGGGAAATTAGTAACTCCCCAAGGTTGTCTAGAATTTATTATTTAAAACTTTTTTAAAATTAATCCTCACCTGAGGGTATTTTTCCATTGACTTTTAGAGAGAGAGAGATGAAAGGAGGGGGAGAGACAGAGAAAGGAGGGACAGAGAAAGAAACATGGATGTGAGAGAGACACATCAATTGGTTGCCTCCTGCATGTGTCCTGACCAGGGCCAGGGATCAAGCCTGCAACCAAGGTACATGCTCTTGACTAGAATCGAACCTGGGACCCTCCAGTCTGCAGGCCAACACTCTATCCACCGAGCCAAACCAGCTAGGGCTAGAATTTATTATTAAATAACATCTTAATAGGGAAAGGGAAGAGGAATGTAGGCCTCTTAGGGAAAGAGAGTAAATGATTTTAGGAAAGACTAATGGGCCTTTAGGAGGATAGGTGGGAAGTATAATAGTTTGTGACAGAGTTTTTGTCTAGGTGTGGTGTCAACTTCTAGTCTCTTCTCCTGTGATAAGAGTTAATCTTCTCTGATTGATGAAATTCCAGGGAGGGGATTTATGAGAGTTGAATTCCTTTTGAAGGCTCTAGAGCAGTGATGGCAAACCTATGACACGCGTGTCAGAGGTGACAAACGAACTCATGTTTTTGGTTGATTTTTCTTTGTTAAATGGCATTTAAATATATAAAATAAATATCAAAAATATAAATCTTTGTTTTACTATGGTTGCAAATATCAAAAAATTTCTGTATGTGACACGGCACCAGAGTTAAGTTAGGGTTTTTCAAAATGCTGACACGCCGAGCTCAAAAGGTTCGCCATCACTGCTCTAGAGCATCTTTAGGCAGATAAGGGGAGTTGAGAGAAAACCTATCCCTGTATTTGCTGTTTTTAAAGTATCTACAGCTCAAAGTAATCAATATACCAAAGTGGCATATTTGGGGGTGGCATGGCCTGAATTCCTACAGTTATATTTTGGAGTGGTAGATTCTGCTACTCCTCTCTGATCATTGGCAAGATCTTGTGCTTAGGACAGTATTTAATTCCCTTCATTTAAAGTTTACAGTAGTCTGTGATGTAGGGTTTTCATGAACATTCAATGGGCTAGTGCCTATAAAATACTTGCAATTAATGGTTTCTGACACATAGTAATTGTGCAACAAATGTAGTATTATTCTTTTTCTTGTTTATTGTTATTATGTGAAACTTGAGCACACATGAGCATACTATATATGGTTATAAATACCTGCAATATTCACAACAATAAAAAAATTCAAATATATTTGATAATTGCATTTGAAATATAAATAGACTCCAGGGAAGTATTTTTGACCTGGACCCTTCAGTTGTATCCACTTATTATGTACCGATCACTGTGGTTAGAGATAGGAAGACTTTTTTTTTTTAAGTGGTCTTTGACTAGTACGTACTAGTAATTAAATTAATTGGGAAGATGCCCTAAGCTTGCAAAAACAATTACAGAATAATAGTTATTGAAGTATAGCCAAATGCTAAACAATAAAATATAGGCAATATGACTTAAAGTAGAGTTTAGAAAATTTTCCTTGAAAAAATAAAACTTGCTTGGGTCTTCAAGTTTGATGAGAATTTAGATGATTTCATTTTAAAGAGAAGAAATAAAAAATCGAACTGTAAGCAACTCCAAAAAATTCTTTTACTCCATTGTGAATAGTGGGAGATGAGTTCTTACAGATGCTTAATTCTGTCTAAAAATCATTATATAATTTATTTCCAAAAGTACTCTGCAAATGTATGGCTCATCACACATATAATTTCATACATTTCTGGCTTCCCCATGCTTCTCCTCCTTCACCTCCCACTCCCACCCTCTGTCCTTCCAGCAAAGAAAGATGAAGATGGGATCAAGTACAGATACGGCAAATCAAGTACTACTGTATGGACCTCAGTTTTCTCACTTGTACAATCAGGGTAACAATCAGACGTATCTCACCATTAGCAGAAGGATTATATGGCATAATATGTGCAAAAATCTTAAGTGTCTGGAATCCAGTAAAATAATATTAACTATTATTATTATTATTATTATTATTATATAGTACTTACAAATTTAAGAAGACAGAGCCTCTGATGTTTGATACAGTGATGCGCCTATAATTTGAAGCTAAAATGTGCCCTATTTTCCTAGAGGTCCTAAAATTGGCAAATGCTGTATTCTACTCCAGTGCAGTCTTGCAGAGCACTCTACTTAATGTTACAGAAAGATGTGCTAAATTTAGCTGCCACAGCTGGATATGTAATAATGTAAGCATTTCATATGCACACACACTAAGTTTTGTGGAGATCAAAAATGGCATAATGCAATCCATAGCCATTAAAAAGCATTAAATGGCATAAAGCAATCCATAGCCTTTTGGATATATGAAATGATTGATGAATTCTGAGAACAAGACTGTATGTAATAAATTGTGAATTTTGTGCAACAGAAATCTAGAAAATAGCCTGTTAATAACCAAAGTTTACTTTTGAGATTGAAAATGATATTTAAAATGGCTCAGCAAGAGAGACTAATGTTGGCTAAAATAACCTAAGAAGCCTTCATGAGGAACTGAGTCTAATTTGGGCTTTGATGCACAATTGATAGCAATGGGGGTGGCAATTTCAGAAGGGAGAACTGGTCCCCAATAAGGATTAGAGGAAGCGTGACCATACTAAAAAAAGCGAGACACTGATAATCATCCATCTTCAAGGGGAGCTGGGGAGAGGAGATATCTAGGAATGTTTTCCGTTTCTGGAAATTTTGTTCAAACTCCCTAACTACCCCAAATAAGAACAGGATGGGCATCCAGTAAATGGCCTGCAAAACTGTGTGCTGTTATCTTTGTCACAACTTTGACTCTTCAATTTATGGGTACTGTACTTTGACTTTCAGTGAAAGGAAAACAAGTGAAATAAAAAAACAAAACAAATTGGGTTTAATCTTAAGCCAACCATGCCTTCTTATGTCTTCTCTGAAGATGTCTAGGGTTCTTTTCTACTAATAGTATATATCTAATTTGTTCAGAACGTTTTTGCTGGAGAAAACATATTGATGAAGAGTAAAATGCAGATGTTTATTAATTAGGTATGTATTAGCTACTTATAGTAGACTACTTGCTGTGCCTCAAGGGATTGAGGGAGAGATTAAAGAGGTTTTATTTTATATCAATCTTTCCTGTTTTCTTAAGTTTTAGGATAAGGCCAAGCAATATTATTTTGTAAGTATTTCAATCTGGGTTGGATAAAACATCATCATTTTCTCAAACTTAGTCATTTTTACTATCCAACTGAAGGCATATATACTGGTAGTGTCCTGAAAACCAAGTGGAGAAAGTATTCAATGAGAATGGTTGAAATGTTAAATGTGCAGAAAGCTCAACAATGTTGAAATCTAAGGATTAAACATTATGTTTGATTAAAAAATGAATGTCATTGGTTGCTTTGACAATAGCACTTGTAATGAAGAGTTGACAACAAACTGATAGGAGGGGATCAATAGAGAATCTATAAAGAGGCATTGAAGAAGAGCTTATAAGACTTTCAGAGAGTTTTGATGTAATTGAGAATATGTTGTTACTTGGAGGGTGAAATGAGGTCAGGATAGGGCTTGTTTTGCCTGGTGGAAGAAATTACAATGTATATGTAAGGTGAGGAAGATACCTAGAAGAGAGTAGAAATCGTGTTGGAATGATGCGAGGAAATTGCTGGGTCCATGTCCTTGAATAAAAGAATAGGATCTAGTGCTTAAGGCAGGGTTAGCTTTCATATGAATAGTCAGCTCTTTTGTAATCACAGGAAGAAACAGGAGGAGCGTGTGGGTTCCAGTCGCCTCTGTTCCATGATTGTGAGTCATTCTTCCGTTTTACATGTTATGTAACTTTCAGTGGACTTTTTGTGCTCTCTGTGTCCCAGCATACCTTCCAAGACACGGATCAAAGTTTCTTCCTTTAGAAGCTTTCTTCAGTATGAATAACTCACACTTTTTGGGGGGTCTTTTTTGAATTCTAATAACATATAGTAATTGATACAACATATTTCAGTATTTAACATAAAATAACATCTTGTTTTGTCGTCTGTGTCTAGGTTAAAAACTGAAAAGCACTATAATGTATGCACACAACTACCTTGTAAACTCATATGCATTTTGAAGACCCTACTTATGTTACTGTTTTTCCGAGATGTCTCCTGTGACTTCTCAAGTTAAATCATCCCCTCCTTTGGACTAGCATATTTAGTCCATATTTTTAGAAGACCAAGTCCATCGCAGGTATTTTTGTTGATCTCCCCTATTGAGTCTTTAGGATAGGGATTGTATCTTATTTGTATTTGCATTCCCGGCTGTAAGCAGATCATCTTATACATCAAAGGTACAGAATTCATGAATTAAAAAATAAAACAAAATGCTAGTATTATGTTTAGTATGTGAGTGTGTATTGATTGGATCAAAGTAAATTATTGCTCCCTACAATTTGAAATTATGACTAAAAGTAGTGATTTAATTTCCTAAGAAATTATTAGATGGGATTAAGACACAGGAAGGAGGATGATTTATCTTTGACATGAAGCAGAGTATTTGTATTCTTGTTTATTATGGTAAATATAAGTTGTTAATGGTGGTCTCAGTCTAGGAACATGCCATCCTTGGGCATTTACAAATAGCTTTTTATATTCATTGATATTTATGTTTTCTGTTTTCCTATACAGTTCTTTTCTTTACATGGCCCTCCAGTTTCCCTCATTTTAATAGTTGATCTTCTATCTCAATTTTCCTTTGTTAATTTCATTGAATCACACACCTGACAAAAGTTTATTGTTACTGCCTGCGTTATAGTGGTGTCATTATGTTATTTCTGGGCTAATATGTTGCCTATCTCATTTAATCACATGTTAAAAATTTTTAAAGAAATTAGAAAAGGAAAAAAAGGAAATAAAATCACAAGTAGGTTCTATCTTGTTTGCCAGTGTAATTCTGCGGATAGAGGATTGTTAGTTGAGAAGATTTGTGAGGCAGCTTCTGCCTCAGTGGGAAAGTTTATTGAGATAATTTATATTCGTCATACAAGACAACTCTAAAAGCCTTCTTTCAATTCTTCTAATGAACTACACTCTGGAGACTTTTGGAGCCAGCTTCTCTAACTCTGCTTTTCTGGAAAAACTTTATTTTAACACTAGGGGCCCAGTGCACGAATTTGTGCACCTTGAAAGGAACTGTGGGCCGTGAGGCTGCAGTGGGCACAGGGCTGGGTCTCGGCCCATCCTCCACACCCCTGCCTGGCCCCTCCTGCTGCGGCCCCTGGTTCCCTCTCTGTGGGCAGCCCTGCTCCCACTGCCACCACTCCCATGTGCTGAAGGCGCCAGCCCCACTCACACCTATTGACAGCATGGAGTGATTGGGGCCTGCACCAGCAGCGTGTGGGAGTGGGGCCAACACTGTCAGTGGGTGCGAGTGGCGGCTGCTGCCCTGATCGCCCTTCAGGAGCAGGGGGAGGTGGAGAAGCCCTCAGGGGCAATCAGGGTCAGCAGCCACCGCTTGCACCCGCTGATGGTGCCAAGCAATCGGGACCAGTGCTGGGTGCCAGCAGCAGGTGCAAGCAGGGCTGGTGCTGGCAGTGGGTGCGAGTGCTGGGTGGGACTGCGGTGCGCGAGAGTAAAGAATTTTCAGTAACCACCAGAGGCTCGCCCCGATGACAGCAAGTGGTGCCCTGCCTTGGTCTGGTGCCCCCGCTCATCTGCTCCACCATCCTACCGTGGCAGATGCCCGCCATGTTCCGTGCACGCCCCCTGGTGGTCAGCGCACATCATAGTGACTGGTTGTTTGGTTGTTCCGGTTGTTCTGCCGTTTGGTCTATTTGCATGTTAGCCTTTTATTATACAGGATAGGATATTGGTTCAGATGTCATTAATTAAAATCAAAATTGCAACATCCCTATCCACACTTTTCTCATCCCCACCATTCTGGCTCAATCACCACTTTCTTTTAAGATTCCTTTAATAAATAATGAATGGCATTTATTTTTCTGTGCTTAAATAGGATTGATCTAGCTCAGTACTTGGCATAGTTTATACTTTACCCATATTTTTAATGAATGAATAAGTATTGCATGGATGTATGGATAAATGCATGAATGGATAGATGGTGAATATGTATGTGTATGGCTCAGATCCATTATCTTTCACCATGAACTTAACATATGTAAAATTATTAAGTTGTGGGTTTTTTGGAATTAGAATAAACAGGATACTTATTAGCTTTCATAAAAAATAATTTTAGCCTGGCCAGTGTTGCTCAGTGGTTGAGCACCTACCTATGAACCAGGAGATCGAGGTTCGATTCTGGTCAGGGCACATGCCCAGGTTGTAGGCTCCATCCCCAGTGTGGGGTGTGCAGGATGCAGCCGATCAATGATTCTCTCTCATCATTGATGTTTCTATCTCTCTCTCCCTCTCCTTTCTCTCTGAAATAAATAAAAATATTTAAAAATGATTTTAACTATTATCAAGGTGTCATTGAATAGATATACCATAGGGTCTGTACTGTAAGGCAAACATGGTAAAGGTGCTTTATCCATGTATCAATTCTATTCCTCACAATAGTCATGCAATGTAAATAGTATAATCTTTATTTTGAAGATGGGGATTCTGAGACCTGGTAAAGTCAGTCGAGCCTGTTAAGATCCTATAGCTAATGTGAGGGAGAACTGAGCATTAAAGCTAGAACTGTCTGACTCCAATACCATTGTTCTTTCCGGTCACGCACGATGCAAAATTGCCTTGCTGCTCTGTGGGTAACTGGTTCTGGTTGCTTATTTTGTGATACTTTCACAAAGTACCTTATTCTTAGAGAATTCTAGCTAGTATATTAGCTGATGAGTTTGAGTTACTGCTTCCTTTGGATAAACTTGTATATGAATCAAAGATCTTTCATACTAAAACAACTTTAAGGAACTAAATGTACACTTTAATTCCCATGACATTGTCTTCATCATAATTTGTGTCGTGTCAAACATTCCAACTCTCCACAGTTGTCAAAAAATATAGTTTACATTTATATCGAATAATGCCACCATCCTCTGTGACAGGAGAATTTCTCTGGCAGACACCTTGTGAAAAGGTATGCTCTTTACTATGCAAGATTTGGCTATCTATACATACTTACCAGTCCATTCTGGGACTGTGTTTTTTTTTTTATTACAACCGAGCCAATCTGTCAATCCCTCTTCCAATTTGAGATCATTCCTTCATCAATGATGGTGAAAGCTTATTTGATAGAAAATATAAAATGGTATATAGAATACCTAGAAATAAATGAATACTGTATTGGATACATTTGATATACTAAAAAGAAAATCTTAAAGTATGGATGTGTGTCATTTGAAGGTTTGGAATCTTAGGTTTGAACAATGAAGGGTTTTATTCTTCTTACTATGCAGCTGCTTCTGAAGAAAGCCTGACTGTATTTAAAAACAGCAGCAATGAAATAAGCCACTTAGAGAAAGACAAATACCATCTGATTTCACTTACATGTGGAAGCTAATAAAAAAATAAATAAACAAAATAGAAACAGACTCGTAGATACAGAGAACAGACTGATAACTGTCTGGGGGTAGGGAGTGGGGGCTGGATGAAATAGGTGAAGGGATTAAGAAAAACAACAACTCACAGACCCAGACATAAGTATGGTGATTACCAGAGAGAAGGGGAGAGGGGGAAGGTAGAAGAGGGTAAAGGGGAGAATAAATGGTGACGATGACAGAAGGAGACTAGACTATAGGTGGTGAACACAGAATACAGTATACAGATGATGTATTATAGAATTGTACACTTGAAACTTATTTAATTAACCAATATAACCCCAATAAATTCAATTAATAAAAAAGCAACAGAAACAATAATAGGAATAAGTGTTTTAGATGATATGGATGGTGCCCATAAAAATGCCTACATTTGTTTGATACCTTGGTCCTGCCAGTTTTTAACATTTCATAAATGAGGATTTTGTGTATTTCCATGTTGTCCCCTTTTCACAAAAGTGTCTATTTTTTACTTCATATTTTATAACAGGAGCACTGCAGTTGCAATTATTTGGGTAATGGAATGTATTTTAAATGATAGGAAAATTGTGAGCTGAGGAGCTCTTATGTAAGAGCATTTTATATACTCTTCCACTAAGATTTTGCTTGAGATACAAACACAATCAGGCTTTACAAGGCCCATGAATTCCTCCCAACTCAAATGTCAGTTGCAAGTATAGGTGAAGAGCCTGGTAGCTGGGACACGTAAGGTAGCAGAATAATGAAGTGACTACAGTGTTTCAGGAAGAGACTTTGCATAGAGTTTGAGCTCTGTGAACTGACTGAATCTTTAGAAGGGAGAGGGAGAGATAGAAACATCAATGACGAGAGAGAATCATTGATTGGCTGCCTCCTGCATGCCCCCACTGGGGATCAAAACCACAACCCGGGCTTGTGCCCTGACTGGAATAGAAATGTGACCTCCTGGTTCATAGGTTGATGCTCAACCACTGAGTCACGCCAGCCGGACTCTGAGATTCACTTTCAGTTGGTTCTTTTTAAAAATTATGCCTGAGCCCTAACCGGTTTGGCTCAGTGAATAGAGCAGCAGCCTGCGGACTGAAAGGTCCCAGGTTTGATTTGACTCAAGGGCATGTACCTTGGTTGCGGGCCCATCCCCAGTAGCAGGTGTGCAGGAGGCAGCTGATTGATGTTTCTCTCTCATCAATGTTTCTAACTCTCTATCTCTCTCCCTTCCTCTCTATAAAAAATCAATAAAATATATTTTGAAAAAATTATGCCTGAAACCATTAGGAGGTTCTCAGTGTGAGAACGAAATCATTGAAGAAAGATGTTAATGTAATCTCCATTGGTAGCAAGCATAATTATTAGGAACCATTGTAAAACTATGCATTAAATTTGCATAACAAAATAACATGAAGCAACAATTATATAGTGATTTTTTGCATTTCCTATTATTAGAATTTGTAAACATGTTATCATTTCACCCTTACACAAACTTTGTGAGGTAGGTTAGAGAAGTTCTGTTGCAGACAGTAAAGAAACCAAGGCTTGAGAATTAACACGGTTAGGCTAGTATTACAGAGCTAGTAAGTGGTAGATCAGATATGAACCCATGCTTACTGACTGTGGGGAGCAACTTAGGATATCACTGTTACCAAGTCTAAGTTTCTTAGGCAAGATATAAGAAATACTTTGCAACTCAGTCACCTCCAATTTTAATACTAGCATGTTTCTCACCCCACCTTCAACTGACATTTCCTTCAAAAACAAATAATCAGCGGCATTTGAAATAAAGAGCAGTCATTGTTCTTTATGCTGGATATAATGCTTATTTAATGTTGACATAATGGAGACAGACTAGTGTAGGTTGAACAATTGTCATTGCAAGAGATTCAGAGTATATTTGTGTGTCAAATGAGGCTTCAACTGCATGAGCTCCATGTGGCCACCAATGAGAATAAGCCATGAGATAAACTAATCAAGTGGGAAGATTGTTGCCATGCATTGTATCCATCTTTAATTAGAGATATTTTTGTGTCCTCAACCAGACTTTACATGATGACTGTTATTTGCATCCCTCCCACCGATAACCTTTTTGTACATCTAGGAAGAACTGGGTAGAAAATGAATAGGAAAATAAGCCACTCTGTGATATGTGCTTAATCTTGAAGATCCAGCGGCACGGAAAGGAAAAGATGATTTGCTTCTCAGCACAGCAAAGACTCTGTTTATCCAGAGTTCCAGACAGCTGACTGGAGATGACTCATAAACTCTGACCATCCCCAAAGGGGAAAAATCAGTTTCAAAGTGACAACTAGATAGGCCATGTGCTCTTCTGCAGTGTGATTTCTCTGCCTGCCATGACTCCTGTTTCCTAATCAAAATCTCTTTGGCTATTGCCCTCTGCTCTGCAAATCCTGGTTCTATTTACATTTACAGGCCATCTACTCAAAGACAGAGATGATAATGATAACAAAAAATCATTAGATAAATCCATGACTGAAAACTCCAGTAACTGTATGGAGGAGGGGATAGAATTTGGATGATAGCATAATATATTATTCCAGTACTTCATAGTGTGGCTAACAGAGGGTTAAAAGTTTAGGCTCTGGGTCTGGATCCTTTCTTTTCTGCTCACGGGCTCTATATCCTTGGACAACATAACCTCTCAGTTCCTTCAGTTTTCTGATCTCTAAAGTTAATAATTAGGATGCATAACCAATAAGGATTTTTGAGGATTGAATAAGGTAACATATTTAACATGCATAAAATCATTTTTTATATTAAAAAGGCCATTACTACATTCTAGCTATTATAATTATAAATATATATTATAATTATATATATTTATATTTATAATTTATAATTGAATGTAACTATGGCTACTTCTTCTTGAATGTAACTATGGCTACTCAAATTGTATATGGATGGATAAACTCCCTTTGATACATTATGTTATACTAGAAGCCTGGTGCATGAAATTCGTGCACGGGGGGAGGGGGGCAGGGGGAGAAGGGGTTCCCTCAGCCCAGCCTGCACCCTCTCACAATCTGCCAGTCTAGGTCTGATTCCGCAGATGTCCAGAAGGTCGTTCAGCTGTCTGATCTAATTAGCATATTATGCTTTTATTATTATATATTATGCACACATTAGTTATCTTTGTATGATCTCCACTCTCATTTAATGTTGCACTCAAGTCTCTGTCTCATCTATCTTTGTATTTCTAAGTGTATAACATAAGGCCTCTTACAGATTAGAAGCTCAGTACTTGTTTGTGGACCATAAGCTGGTTTCTCACTGAATTCCTTTACTGCAATGATTCTAAGTCAGGACAAGGAGAAATCACCAGAATTACATGGGAACTTTTTCAAACCTCACACACAATCCTAAAAGATCCCAATTTTTCCTAACATAGTAAGCTGATGGTACTCAGGAGAGTATGCTGTGCTAAAGTATATTGGTCTTGATACAGTTTGAGAAAAACCATTCTTGTTAAAACATTATTTGGGGCTTCAGCTGTATCATTATTTTAGATCAGTTACAGCCACGCTACTCAGATTGTCTCCTGTGACCAGTGCCACACCAACTCTCTGCCATCAATGTAGGAATTGAGAGACCGTGTGTAGAAAGTTAAAGATATATTTGACATTGCCTTAACAAGCTTGTGTTTTTCTTTGTGTTTTGTTTTACTATTCATTCTTTAAAATGTATTTGTCTTAGTTTAATTCATATACAATGAATTGGATATTAACAATAAACAAGCAGCCTGGCTGGCATGGCTCAGTGGTTGAGCGTTGACCCATGAACCAGGAGGCACGGTTCGATTCCCAGTCAGGGCACATGCCCGCGTTGAGGGCTTGATTGTGAAGAGTATAGGAGGCAGCCGATCAATGCTTCTCTCTCATCATTGATGTTTCTATCTCTCTCCTCTCAAATCAATAAAAATATTTTAAAAAATAAACAAGCCAAAAACCTCACTGATATTTTATCATAGATAGTTTAAGAAGTGAAAAATAGCATCTTCTTGACATTCAAGATTCTTC
Organism: Myotis lucifugus; assembly: GCF_000147115.1. Taxonomy (NCBI): domain Eukaryota; kingdom Metazoa; phylum Chordata; class Mammalia; order Chiroptera; family Vespertilionidae; genus Myotis; species Myotis lucifugus. Next base: position 712,644 of record NW_005871291.1, read on the forward strand.
TCTTATTAATGTTGCTATGGATGTTTAATAGATAGAATATGCCAAATGTATCCATACTTTGTTTCTCAGAACATGAAGAATAGATTTGGGACAGATTTATGGAATTACATATAATTCTTTGTGGAATAGATTTGGCTATTAATATGTGCTTAGTCATGGTCAGTTTATTTAGTCTGAAAGTGGATCGGACAGGGAAAAGTATGGAATGAAAACTGCCAACAACATTACCCTGGCCAGGAGCCTTATCTACCTCTGTTCCTGAATATCATTTCGAAGGACTACTTTGAAAGGAGGAGCAAATCTGTTCTGTATCAAAATGTTTTAACTTCTTTTCGACATCCACCTGCCTACCTTCCATCGTAAACACTGTATGCAGTAGGAGTAAAGATAGCTATATTTCTCAAGAGAGTTCAGAAATCAAGAGAAGAGAGAGAAATATGTTTACCCTACTGATGTAAAGTTCATTTTTAAGATAACGAAATGTAATAGTTGTATAATTACATACATGTATTCAAGCGCCCCCTTTCACATTTCTAATATATAGACAAACTGCCCCTTTCTGAAAGCCAAAATCCTGGGCTAAGATTGTAATTCCTGATCTAAAATTGTGAAAGCCTTTCAGTATAACATAAGCTAATACACTATATCTAGGAAATATATTAGGCCAAAAAATGTTAAATGATTTATAATTTTCTCATGTCTATTCTGAACTTAAATGGCACAGAAAGATGTGAACAGCAACACAAAGCACAAGATAAAATGTTGCTATTGATAGTGCAATATCCAAAAGTACAAATAAAAACATAAATCAATAAACACCTGATAGTCTATTTTCCCTCTTAAAGAGGTGGCAGAATGCTTAAAGAAAGGCTCCCTGGTGTATACGCCTTACAGAATGCTTCCATTCCTCTGTCCCCAGAAACATAATCACCACATCTTTACAGATGCTGCCAGCGGAACATTAAAAGTCTGTTGAACTATCTGCCAGAAAGATAACTTGGTTTAGACTTTCTGTTTTAATAAAAGTGCATGAGGCATAATGGTAACAATCTCTACTTCCATTTAAAGTGAAAGGAAGGAAAAAAAAACCCCTCACCTTATTCTAAGTCCTTCTGCACATATCAGACTTACTGATAAACTGTGCAGTATGTCTCAGTACTTGTTGTGATTGGAAACAAGAAAAAGAGAGGGGCGAGGGGGAGGGAGGAAGGGGTGCTGTAAGCTAGGTCACAGTACAAGTGCATGCTGATTAGGAATCAAAGACTTGTTACTAACCAGAGATGTGATTTAAATGGGTCACTTTACATGAACCCCAAATTATTACTTGTCAAGAAAAGCAGACAAATACCTACATCTAAGGGTTTCTGATGTCTGTTGAGGTTTGCAAGCCATTGAGAATTAATTGACAAAAATGTAAGACAAAAGATAAAACCCATGCTCTGTGTTGCATAGCAACAGTGAATTGAGAAAACATCCCCTCACACCTGTCAGTCACCAGTTCCCCCAAAGGCTAAACAGAAGCACAGATCTGTTTGGTACATCTATAATAATAAAAGCGTAATATGCTAATTAGACCAGACAGTCAAACGACCTTCTGGACGTCCTTCCGGACGACCTTCTGGATGAAGCCAGGACTGTGAGGCCCAAGGCAAGCCACCACGGCTGTGAGGGCAGAGCCCCTTGCACGAATTTTGTGCATCGGGCCTCTAGTAGATTATAATAGCACAGAGACTTCTGCTAAAATATGTCCTACCCAAGGAATCATGCCACCAAAATAGGAAAAGCCTTTTGCTCAGGAAGCAGCCATATTTACAGATATAATGCCAATTTGGGAAGCTGATTCACTAATCCATTTTGAAAATATTCATAGGAACATTACCATAGAAATAAGTGGATAAAATTCATGCTTTCTTCTTTGTAGACTATTCTGGTCATGTAAATTGAGGTTTGGTGTATTTGCTATTTATTACTGTGTAATAATTTACCCAAAATTTAGTGGATGAAAACAACACAAACTTATGATCTCACAGTTCCTTAGGCTCAAGCTTCTGGGATGAACTGAATACTTCTGGCTCAGTAGTCCTCATGAGGCTGCAGTCTCTCTCAAGGATCTAGGTTAGGAGACCCACCTCCCAGATCACTCACCTGGCCATTGTCATAAGCCTTCATTTCTTTACCATGTGGGGCTTCCCATAGGGCTGTTCAAGACATAACTTCTTGCCGAGAATGGGATCTGAGAAGAAGGGAGAGAGGGAGGAAGGAAAGGAGGTAGAGAGGTGGAGGTTATTAGGAAGCGGAAAGCTGCCAAAAATGCAAAAAGGACACAAAAATCCTGGTTCAAAAGAAGTTTCTCTTCTCTCTCTCTCTCTCTCTCTCTCTGACAGTGTTTACTTATCACACCCTCCTTGATCATACCAGTTTCATAATCATTTGCCTCAAATATCCTGTCAACAAGATTGTTGGTTCACTAAATGGAACTTTCAAAAATCAAAATCACAAAGACTTAGTAAAACCACTGACAATTTTTTTCCGCGATTTTGTATGTCAGAGTTCATGAATGTACAGTGTGAGAATTGAAAATAGAACCGGAGGCCAAAAATGGTATAAAATAGTGTCAGTGAATTTGAGGGATATAAGATTTTATCCTACTGGCAATATAACAAATAAGACTTTCACACTTTCTTTTTTTTTAGAATATGTTTTTATTAATTTCAGAGAGGAAGGGTGAAGGAGAGAGAAAGATATACACATCATTGATGAGAAAAATGATGGATCAGCTGCCTCCTGCACACCCCTACTGGGAATAGAGCCGGAAACCAGGCATGTGCCCTGACTGGGAATCGAACCATGACCTCCTGGTTCATGGGTCAATGCTCAACCACTGAGCCACACTGGCTGGGCTCAATTTTTAAATGATCCACCCATTGATACCAAAGAAGCCTAGTGTAATCATATGATTGCTGCACGTTAGTAAAGAATTCTTAAAAATTTTTTTTAAACAGTCCAGTTAAAGTTATAATTTCACTAAAATTAAAAGAAAAATAAATACTTTCCTTCCTGTTTGCCTTTAAGAACTCACTGTGGGGGGAGGCAATTTCAAATATGAAAAAAAAATTGATATGTATTTGGTGGACAGACATTATATAAACAGAGCAGATGGTAAGAGTAATGTGCAATTTTAACACATTCCGGGTTTCTGCAGTATATTAGGTATTAAAATATTGTATCCTTCCATCTTCCTCAAACACATTAACTTTAAGCTTCTTAAATCCTCAACTGTATATAGTATGGTTTTTAATATAAAATAGAAAAGCACTCAGCCTCATGTCCAATTTTAGTCACAAAGACACACAGCCACCTTCTCAGTGTAATTACCCCAGGCAGTGGGTCTGGTGCATCTGAATGCTCTCTGATGTTTTTGTTCAGTGCCCCAGTTTCCTATTTTAAATATTCCTGCTAATTTATGAGCTTACCCTGGAATGCTAAGTGAGTAACAACCACAGAAGCCTCCATATATCTATTTTGTCAAGAATATCAGGATACCCAAGAGGTTATTTACAAACTATGGAAATTCTACTTTCATTTCCACAGCAGGTGGCAGTCTGTTTTAAGTGGAGGGTGTTTTATAACCAGAAAGAGAGAAAATGGAAGAATTTATATCTTCCTTTATATTATTTTGATTTAGAAATGAAAATTTATTTTGATTCTTTCTGATGATCGTTTTACTCCCCTTTCCTTTCTTTTTAGTCTATTTTGTTGAGTTACTATTTTACACCCCTCAGTTAAAATGTTGAGGATTTTTTATTTATTATTTCATTAATTCAATTCAAGTGAAACCATGAAGCTGAAAATAGTAGTTCTAATGACACCAGAAATATATGTTTCTTCCCCCAATTCTTGTTCACCTTTCCCTTTTTTCTGCAGCATGTGTTGGGGGAGAAAACAATAAAATTCTTTTTTCTTTCCCAGTTGCCATGGGTATGTGCATGCCTTATACATTAGTGGTTGTAAGATATGGTAGGGTATTTGCTAACTCCTGCTTTAGGTTTCATCTGTTGAGAATAAGCCTTCAGAGACTATTTGTTTCCTCTTCAATGATCTCACCTTGCCTGCTCTTTCCAGATTCACAGAAAACAGAAATGCCTTAGATAATCCTCTGATCAATAGAATCAAAGCCCTTTCTGTTTATCTACTGGCTAGAGAGTTGCTAACTTTTATAATGGAGAAATTGAAATATTTCTTTCTCTTATAAAACTATGAGGCTTAAAGTTTTAAAGGTATTTTTACTTGGAAAATAAGATAAATAAAGCAAAGGAAAATGATGTTTTCAGAAAGTGTGGATGGAATGAAAGAAAAGCTCCTCCCTGCCACCCATTTCCAATGTTTGATATTTATCAGTGATTTTCAGACAGCTGGTCCACCTTGGGATGCATCTGTGGTACTCCCTGGATGGCAATAGTACCAATCAAAATCTGACCTTTGCCCTGGAACTTTTTTTATTCCACCTGGTCTGTTTGTCAATTCATGAACTTTATCGTATTCACTTTTCTCCCACATATGCCATGATCCAAATATCAGTTTTGGATTTAGCCATAATTTGCAGACTCTGTCTTTGTTTAGTACAAAGTGCTTTGGAAAGAAAGACCTAGGTTTTTTACTCTAGTGAACTGGCTTTGAAAAAAAAAATGAGTCCAGCCAGCATGGCTCAGTGGTTGAGCATTGACCTATGAATCAGGAGGTTATGATTAGATTCCCAGTCAGGGCACATGCCTGAGTTGCGGGCTCAATCCCCAATGTGGGGCGTGCAGGAGGCAGCCAATAAGTGATTCTCTTTCATCATTGATGTTTCTATCTCTCTCTCCCTCTCCCTTCCTCTCTGAAATCAATAAAAATATATTTTTAAAAAAAGGAATTTAAGTCTTTATACATCTACCTTTTTCTTCCCATAGAGAAGAAGGCAATGGTTGCATCTCACAGTAGGTATATGACTATTCCATGAGGAATCATCAAATTTAATGATGATCGTTCAAATTAAAATTTTTAAAGGAATGAAAGAATACAACCATTTAAAAAAATCATGAATATTGTATACCAGCACTCTGAGAAGTAATAGAAAATTATAAGCAACTAAATAGGGATGTTGGTCCTATATTTTTCAGTAACATTGAGGAATCTGTTCTATATAGCATTTATGTAATAAATAATAGTAATAAGGAACATTTATTGAGTATTCAGTACTGGTTGATTTATGTCCAGGTGAGGAATAACATTCATAGTTTTCCAGAGTCAAAGAATGATCACCCTACCCCCAAGAAAATAAGAGGAACACGAGAGGATACTGACCCAGTTATAGAGGCAGGCTCTGGAGAAAAGGGAGACAATCCTAGTTTTAGAATTTTTACAACCAAGGAATCTAATAAAATTAATCTAATAAAAATTTGCTGGAAGGGATTGGGAATTAAAATAGAACCAAAGGTTTCTTTAGCATATATAGATGTAGTTGTTACTGAAATATGTAGTGAAATATAAAAGATATAGATGAAATTAAATACTTGGTTTGAGAGAAGCAAATTTCTCTTTAGTCCCTACATTTAGTAGGGGCCTAGTAACATTTGATTTGAATTTACAATCTATAAAGACTTAAACCAATTAGGATAATCACAATATATAGCAGAGAAGCATTTTGCATGCTCTTAAGTTAGTAAGTAAATGCTAGCATCCTACTATCTTAATATTCTTTACCTAAAAAGTGATTTCTGAGACTTAAAAAAATTTGAAATTTAATATTAAGCATTTAACTCTTTGTATTTAAGAAAAATATATATTTGAATTAATTACATGTGATATATAGACTTTATAATTACCATTGATTTTATAAGAAAATATGAAAAGAATATAGATACATATTTATATACTCAAAAGGCTTATCTCTGGAGTATGAGTGATTTTATTATTTCTTCTACTTTTCTGTATTTCCAAAATATCTACAATTATCACGTATTCTGGTTATAATAAACAACAAAATTTATTTTATATCAAAAAATAACAGCAAAGAAAAGAGCTGCTGGGTAGAAAAAATAGAAAATAAAGTTAATAACAGAGCAGACATATATTTTTATTTATTTGTTTTCTTCAGCTTCACAAGAGATAAAGAAATCTGAGTTAACTGAATTTCTTATTCTGTGAGTAAGTTGAAAGTTTCTAAGTGGTTAGTCAGACTTATGGAGATAAATGGGAGTATTCTGTACTGCTTTGGCAGGAAGCCATTTCTTGTATTCCTAGAGTATTTATTTAACCTGAACATTAGGATGGCAGAAATAGAAAAACTTGTACAATGGGCTACCTTATCCAGATAAATTAAAGCTGTTTATTAATATAAATATCCAAGAAACAGCCCCTCTGGAATCAGAAAGGGGAAATGCATATATCCCATGGTCCCTTTTTTACTTTATCATTGAAACAGGGAGGCCAAAGTTAGCATATTTGAAACAATTCTAGAAGAGAACAAGACAGGGACATTAAGTATATAACAGTTTATCATAGACTTCTGGAAAATTAGAGATTCAAATAAGAAAAATGCTACTGCTGTCTCTTGGGATGACCATGGAAGGTCTTTTTTTTTAATTTTTAAATATTTCTTATTGATTTCAGTGAGGAAGGGAAAGGGAGAGATAGACAGAAACACCAATGATGAGAGAGAATCATTGATTGGCTGCCTCCTGCATGCCGCCCACTGGCGACCGAGCCTGCAACCCAGGAATCAAACTGTTGACCTCCAGGTTCATAGGTTGATGCTCAACCACTGAGCCACACTGGCCAAGTGATCATGGAAGGTCTTAAAAGGAGATTTGAAGCAAAGTTTTACATTAATGGAACAGAAGATTATTTTCTGAAAATAGTTTAGAATAGTTTAAAATGTAGCAGGAGAGAATTGGAAGTTTGCTTCAGCCCTAATTGAGGTTGGGAGAACTCATTAGAGTCAAACCATATGTAAATTTATTGATATTGACCTTGAATTTCACTGTCTCTTCTTTCTAGTAAAATATAACCAATCCTTAAGTGCATAGAAGGGGGGATAACAATATACACTCAGGATTGGCTCATTCAGTGTTTTCTCCCACTTCCTCTAGTTTACTTCTCTGTGCTTAGAGGTTGAAGAGCATCTGAGACAACCAGGTTGTCACTGTGATTTAGCTTCCAACACCAGAAGGGCCATGTGAAATTTGGAAAGTAGAAGACCAAGACTTTGAGGTGGAGACCACACTATTAGCTTTTCCTGTCAAGTACAGTCTTGGAAACATTTAGTTTCTTTTTTCTGAAAAAGCAACAGGAGATGTTTTGTACCAAGTCCCTAGCTGTGACTGCTGAGAGTTAGGACATGGGAATTAATTTTGCTGGCGGCAGTCTCCGGATTTCCAAATCAAAACAAGTTCATGCAGTGCAGCTATCAGAGGTGATGGCTTCTTTATTTCCTGAATCTCTCCTCAAGTGTGTGAGGTCTGTCATGTTGTTCTGGTGCGATTCTGAAAACTCTGTCTAAAACTTGTTCAAATCTTATATTAGACTAGAGGCCCGGTGCATGAATTCGTGCATGGGGTCAGGCGGGTGGGGGAGGTACTACAGGAGGTTGGCTGGCTATGGGAGGGACCCTGGGTTGGCTGCTGGCCCGTGAAGGGAGCCGGCCCTTGGCCCCCTGGGAAAGGGGCTGTGTCTGCCGCTACCCACCACCAGTTCCCCATCCCAGCTCGGGCCTGAAGGCCCCAGCAGGTTCGGGAGAAGAGGCGACAGTCATCGGGCCAGGTGTGGAAGGAACAGATGCCTGACGCTGGACTCCGACGCTGCTGTCAATGCCCTGCCACCGGGCGGTTCCCTGCCTCCCCCCCTCCTCCTTCCCTTGCAGCTGCACCACCATTGTGCTGGGCGGGGGGCCCCGGGGAAGGGAGAGAATGGGAGCGAGACAAACCCTTGTGTTGAGGGCTGACTTTCAATAGATCACAGCAAGGGAACTGCTCTGATACGTAGGAAACCCTGACCCAGAAGCAGGTCTCTAAAAATGGTTTAGCACCAAGGGCTGATGGGGGCTGGCTGGCTGGGGGAAGGAGCCATGGGAGGTTGGCTGTAGGAGCACACTGACCACCAGGGGGCAGCTCCTGTGTTGAGCGTGTACCCCCTGGTGGTCAGTGCGCATCATAGCGACTGGTCAACCAGTTGTTCTGGTCGTTCCGGTTGTTCAGATGTAATGGTCGCTTAGGCTTTTATATATAGATTCTTATACTTGAACTATTCAGAATGAATTGTGCTATGTAGAAAGAAACATTGATCAATGCTTGCCACAGTGGGAATTACCAACATGGAAAGAGAGGAAGCAGATGACTAAATCATTTACAACATAATTGTTAAAAATATAGTCTGTATGTGGATTTTGTTAAGGATCTCTTGAGCTGCAGGCTAGATGCTTTGGCACTTATCTCCTTTGTACATAATAATAATATAACCTAATTGATTGCTCTATCTTAGGTTTATGCAATTTAAAAGTAAAATGGATTAGAACAACTCATCTGGGCAAGAAAGATTTCTTTTTAGTTCTCTTCTATCTCATCGTCAACTCTATAGATTTTATAGTTATCTTGAAGGCAGAAAGATTTAAGCGTTCAAAAGTAAACAGATTTTGGGGGGATGTTCTTTAGATTAGTTTTATCTTGAGCCAAATAATTTCTCTCCCTAAGCTTCAGCTTCCTCATCTTTCAAATATCATATCAAGTTCATAAGGTTGTCATAAGAGATAAATGAGTTAATGAATTGGTTCGGGAATTTCCAAGACCTCCCTCAGGCTGAGCCATCACTGAAGTACTTATAAGACTCTAATCCTCCTAGAGCAAAATCATGTATTCACCATAAGTCATATTGTTAGGATCAGCTTTTCTGGTCAAATTGGTACAGCATGGTCTAAAGCCTCTGACCTACAAAAGCATTCTTATCAGGCAGCAATATTTCAAGGATTTAGAGATTATCTCCCAGGAAATACTAATGGGTCAAGGGAAGTAGGAGGTTGCAGAAATGTGCTAAGATGGGAGACATTCCACAAGAAAAAGAAAAAGCTGTAGAAAATCCTCATTCATCAGATGGTCACTGTTTTCTTCAGCATGAAACTGACTGTACATATTTCCTGCTGTATTGACATTAAATTTTCCCTAAGGGATTTGTTAGGGGTAACAATAGAAATAGGATAAGTCCAGATCTATTGAGTGACTGACTATATAGGCATAGGTTGGTACACACGGATAGTAAATATTCAAGTCAATAGAAAAGCAAATTCACTCTTGAGGTAAGGAAGGTAAAATAATAGGAAATGCAAATTTAGGTGAAATTTATCATAAATCAATCAGAATATGTATTATCACTTACACACTTAATTGAGGCAAATGAAGATAGCTATTATTTATTGATTTATTTATATACTCATTGCTACTGAATGCCTATCATTCATTTATTTATTCATCATTTCACTTAACAAATATGTGTGGTATATCCAATATTTGATATGCACTGTCCCAGGCACTGAACCCAACAAAGAAAACAAGTTAAAGACCTGCCCTCTGATAACTTACAATGTACCAGTAACAATGGCATTAAACAAATACAATCATTTCAGCTGGTATTAAATGCTACTAAGAGAAAAACAGTAATTAAAGCAATAAAGCACTAAGTTTTATACAAGCAATCAAAATTTCCCTTAAGGAAAGGTAGAAATGTTATCAGTTCCTAGAAAAACTTACCTATGAGTGTGTTAGTTTCTTTTTTCTTTTTTTTTGTTTTATTATTGATTTCAGAGAGGAAGAGAGAGGGAGAGAGAAATAGAAACATCAATGACGAGAGAGAATCATTGATCGGCTGCCTCCTGCATGCCCCACATTGTGGATTGAGCCTGCAACCCGGGCATGTGACCTGACCTGGAATTGAACTGTGGACCTCCTGGTTCATAGGTCGACACTCAACCACTGAGCAACACCGGCAGGCGAGTGTGTTAATTTCTTATTGAACTGTAACAAAGTATCACAACTTGGTGGCTTAAAACATTTCTTATCTTATAGTTCTGGAGATTAGAAGTCTGAAAGGGGTCTCAGTGGGCTAAAACCAAGATGTGATGGGTTGTCTTCCTTCTGGAGACTCTAGGGGACAACCTATTTTCTCAACTTTTGCAGCTTTTTAAAAGGCTGCCTGCATTTCTTTGCTCAGTGTTGCTTTTTTTAAAAAATATATTTTATTGATTTTTTACAGAGAGGAAGGGAGAGGGATAGAGAGTTAGAAACATTGATGAGAGAGAAACATTAATTCAGCTGCCTCCTGCACACTCCCTACTGGGTATGTGCCCGCAATCAAGGTACATGCCCTTGACCGGAATCGAACCTGAGACCCCTGAGTCCGCAGGCCGATGCTCTATTCATTGAGCCAAACCGGTTAGGGCAAGAAAACATTTATATTTGGACATCAAGTTCCCACTGATCTCATTTCTCAGTCATTCCTGAAAATGCTCATCCTGCCTATAATGGGGTGTGTTTTTCATGGTGATGTGGGTAGAAGATTGTCAGATTTATTCAGGATGCTGGAGGGTCACATATTTGAGTGCCTAACCTTGGAGATACAAAGCAAAGACTTATTAGTCAACTATAGCACCTCCAGATCCCTGTTCCTTAAGAGAAAATAGCCAGAAAATCTACCTTTTTCCAGTTGGAGCCACCCTCAATTTTTTCTTTTAATAAAACAAGTTGGGAGCTTAAAGTTAACAAAGAATTGTGAGAGATTGTGGGGTTCAACAATATCCTTTTGATTAAAGGTGAGAATATCTATAGCCTAGCTCCACAAATGTGACAAGAATCATGGTGTCAATTCAATCTCAGAAGAAATTGAGACTGGTTCTATCTTCTCATGTTGCCAGAGGACTCCAGATTTCCCTGGATATAGAATGGTTGTCATATCAGAAGTTATTGCTTTGGACATTATAATAACTATCTAGGATCTATTCCCCTGTGGCTGTGACCCTTAAGTTCCAATGAAACATGATTTAAGACAAATATTATTTGTCTAACAGAATCATAGGAGGGTTTTAAAGCTCATATGATATACTCTATGTCATTGAAACCAAGCAAAATTCAGGTCTTTGTTTAACTCAAAAGAAATACATTTGAAATACTGTGTAAACTCTAAAATTACAGTTATGTTTCACATCCCTCAAATCTGTTTCATATATCTATTTTTTTAAATATATTTTATTGATTTTTCACAGAGAGGAAGGGATAGAGACTGAGAGTCAGAAACATCGATGAGAGAGAAACATCGACCAGCTGCCTCCTGCACATCTCCCACTGGGGATGTGCCCGCAACCCAGGCACATGCCCTTGACCGGAATCGAACCTGGGACCCTTCAGTCCGCAGGCCGACGCTCCATCCACTGAGCCAAACCGGTTTCGGCTGTTTCATATATCTAAACACAAGCCTATAAAAACCCATCTCCTTGAAATGGGGGTGGAAAAATGATGGTTAGTAAAAGAAAACTTAAAGAAAGAATGCTCTTTACAGCACATTATGTGCTCTTTTCTGAAAGAACTTGTCTTTTTCTTTAATATTTTTAAGTAGGTCAAGCCAAGACTTTTTGAATGTCCTAATCTGAATAGCAAATACCTCTAAGCTTAGAGTTTATGCAGAAGAAAAGGGGGAAGGAGTCACTCTTTACCCCTTTCCCTATCCTTGTTTATAAAGGACTTTTGCTGAGTCTTAAGGTCTGGAGATTTTTATTAAGGTATTATTTTCACCAAGAATGAAAAGAACTAAGAGAAATCATGATCCCCAGGAGGCTTTAGAGTTTCTTTAAGTCACTTGCAATATTATTTTAATAGCATTCATAAAGAGCCATTTAGACTAAAATGCCCTGGAGAGCTTTACCCATAATGCCATGGAAGCTCTAAGGTGAAAGAACAAAGCCCTGACCAGAGTGAGAAGACCAGGACTCCAACAAGTGCCTGCTAGTCATTGTGTCTGCCCAGAGCAGTACCTTCTCTCAGGGTCTCAGATTCCTTCTGTCAAAATATAGAGGATTAAAGGCTTTGGGTGACTTAGGAGAGAAGATGGAGCATTATTTTGATCTGATTTACAAATTAAGCTTCCACTTGAGAATACCACTCCTGAATCAATGCTTGAAAGCTAGATTTTATGATTTTATCTGATGTGTTGGAAAATTATTTGGTTCTATGAAATAGGGCTTTTACCCATTGGTTTCATTCATTTATTCAATCTTTCATTCATTGTGAATAAATATGTATTGAAAATATACTCTGTGCCAATTAATATTGGGTAATCAAGTAATAAACAATGGTTCTCTCCCACCTGGCTGCTGTGTTGATTTAATTAGATTCTTGATTACTCCAAGTCTCAGGCATCCTTAAATTTAAATGTTGCTGACTATTGATGTCTTCTTTTGGGGCGGGGGGGGGGGGCGGGGGGTAGACATACCTGTGGTATGTGTGCCTAATCTGAGCCACTCTTGTTAGAACCGATTCCTTCTTAAGTCAGAATCAAAACAATCAGAAATGTTCACAGAAATGTTTTCCTCTATTTAAAATTAAATATTTTGGTTTGAAGAAAGATTATATTATATATTCAGTATAATTTTAGAATCACATTTTTCAGTGGTCCTTATTCATTGAAATCAACATTTTTACGTGTTGAATATGATATAGGAATGCAAATTCATTATGTAAGGAAAATAGAGCTTGAATGTCAAGATTTATTTCTATCCAAATATTTACCTTATTTTAGCTCAACTAGAGTTCTAACTGTATTAATAACATGTAATTCAAAATATGTAAGTTGCACAAGTTTTCTAAATTCTATACAGTGGGGCCTTGACTTACGAGTTTAATTCGTTCCGTGACAGAGCTTGTAACTCAAATTACTCGTATGTCAAATCAAAAAGTGAACGAGTAAGACACGTGATGCTGGGCTGATGTTGTGGCGTTCACTGTGACGTTCGCTGCGCCAACTAGCGGTGGGGTATCTGAAGCTGGCTCGTAACCCGAATTTTAGCTCGCAACTCAAAGCAAAAAATTGTCCGAGAGACGGCTCTTATCTTGAAAAACTCGTTAGTCGGGACACTCGTAAGTCAAGGCCCCACTGTATATTTTAATTTCAAGTGACTTCAAACCCAGAAAAGTAAAAAGAAACTAAAAGTTGAAACTGAAGCCACAAGACAATATTGCCATGGACTGTTTTAATGCCCTTCTAGGGCTGACAGATTTGTGGCACGTGAGACTTGTTCTAACAATAACTTAAGGGGTCAACTGCATGGAATTTTACCTATGAATCTGGGAAGACTAATTGACCCTGGCAATCATTTTCTCAGTGGAGGTGAAGGAAGTTAAAACTAAAACTTCAGTCTCTTAACCACCCCTTTCAGCCAAGTCCCTTGTTGATAGTGTGAAAAAAGTAATGAAACCTGCTCCATTACCAAAGAACTATCTTGCTATTGTCAACTCTCAACATTTCTCATTTGAGAATCAAATTTATTTTAGTTACTTATGTGCTCTGTGCTATCTGCCTGTATTACCATAAATTATTTCCACTAGAAATGTCAAAATGTGAAACAAAAAGCACTGGGTGTTTTCATGCAAGAGAAAGGAATCTTACCCAAAGGAAATAATGTCCCCATTACACCTGGTGTGCAACCTTGTATATTCAAAATCTTTGTCTATACCTCATGTGGGGGACATTATGCTATTGTAATACAGTTGCTACAAATGTTTAAACACAATGCTAATCTAATACTAAAGCAAGAGGCCTCTAGATCTCCTATCTCAAAGCATTTAACCAGTATCTTTCAGTGCTAAACATTTTTTCTTTTTTGTTCCATTGAACTTGAATTCAGCATCTATGCTTTGTTTTTCTAAGATTGTCTGTACATTACTTTATAAACACACTGAGCTAATCTTATCTCTAAATTTATTTGCGCCCTAACTGGATAGAGTATCAGCCTGCGAACTCAAGGGTCCCAGGTTTGATTCCGGTCAAGGGCATGTACCTTGGTTGCGGGCACATCCCCAGTAGGGGGTGTGCAGGAGGCAGCTGATCCGATGTTTCTCTCTCATCGATGTTTCTAACTCCCTATCCCTCTCCCTTCCTCTCTGTAAAAAATCAATAAAATATATTTAAAAAAATTTTTATTTGCATGTGCAAATAAATATTTAGTATTCAATTCATAATAACTAGGTACCGTGTTAGGAGCTTTCCAATCCTGTAATCTTCTACCATTCTCTGAGCACTTGCTATGGGGCATGCCTTGGGAGAGGCACATGACATGCATCATCTCCTTGAAATCCCACAGTAAACTTACATGAGATATCCTCATCTAATTCCAACAGACAGTGCATTATCCTAGTGGTTATTAATTTCCCATGCAGCTTGCAATTAGTGGAGCAGAGAGGTAAGCAGGTGTGCTTCACTCCAAGCCTAGCTCCTCTTTCTCTTCCACAGATCCATCTCTCTCTCTGATTCTTTAAGACTCAAACTGAATCCCACATCTATCCATAAAGCCTTCACTGACATTCTGGGGTGGTGCTACTTCTGTGACTTCCATAGAACTTATAGTTGGTACTGTGAACATTATCATACCATTCTTGTTCTGTTTTGTTTCTGTTACTCCATTTTAGTGTCATCAATATTACAAAGGTGGCAGCTTGGTGCTTCTTGTGCCTTCACTGCGCCTGGCTCAATGTTGAGTGGCCACGTGGGGGTAGGGAGAAAGGCTTATTTAAATGCAGAGGAGGCTTTTTAGGTTTTCGTTCTGAGTATATCTATTTTGGCATGAACCAAAAAAAGAGACCTTCTCGCTGCATTGCCCTTTCTATCAAAGAATTAAAATAGTTAGCCATTTAACCTGATTGCCACAGATTCTTTACTCCATTGCCTTTTAACATCATTTTCATAAACACAATTTGAGGTGGAAAATAATAGCAACCTCATCAGGTTAGTGTTGCAACTGTAAAAAACAAAAAGCCCCTCCTAACGGGATACCAACTGTTCACTTTCCCACTTTAGGCATTATCTTTTCTGTTCCAGAAAATACACACAATGTACACTGTGGGTTGTCTTAGTTACTTACATTTTCTAAGTGAGTGCAGAGGACTGTGAGATCCAATTTTATGTAACATTATTTCAATAGATGTACAAATGAGAGTGAATAATAGCTAGTAAAGAAAGATGATAACCATGATTATGAGACTTTTATATAATTTTAGATGACATTCAGAATATCATTTGAAGTAGGTTCAGTCATTATTCAAATATAAAAGGTTTTTTCTTATATAAATTTATAAGTAAATTTTTCTTTTCCTGCCCTAGCATTTAGGGACTAAGAATGAGCACAGTTCATTTATATATTCTATTGCTATTTATTGCTGCCATTCATTCATTCATTCATTCACTCAGTCATTCATACAATATTAAGTAGGTTTCATTAATATATAGATATTGTCACAAAACAATGTACATTGAATCTCAAACCTCTATTGTAATTGATAAATCTAAACACCACTCATGAGTATACATATCTCAACCTGGTTTTGGTATGAGGCAGCAAGGAAATTTCATTGTCTTTGCACACCGTTTCACTAGCTTTGTGAAAAGATGAAAATTCAGACATCATGCCTTATGCCTTGTTATCAAGATTCCATGTAGCCAATTTGATGGATCTTTCCCCCGCTTCAGTGACTTGTTTACTACACAAAATTTAAGAACAACAGAACAGTAGCTCCTTTTGTTAATTGCGCACCATATGGCAGACACTGTGGTATGTGCTGTGGTGTGTGGTATGAGTATTATACGTTGTATAATACTCAAGAGAGCTTTATGTGGCAGTCCTTGATTTTAATTGTTAAAAAAGTAAGGAACCTAAAAGAGGTTGAGATTACATAACTTTCCTCAGGTGGCATGTATGGCCAAACAAGGGGTAGAGTCTGTATTTGATTCCATGTCCAGTGGACACTGAAGTCCATGACCGATTTACAGCAGACGAGGTACAATTGAGTCTACTGTGGCTAAATAGCCTTTCCTGCTTTACTTCAAAGAAGCCCTATTTTATTGCTTTTTCTACCATAGTATTTACTTAACAAGCAGAACAACAAAAAAAATTGCTTTGCAGTTTTAGAAAGAGGGAGAAAAGATCAACACTACTCTTGCTTTCTAAATTTTAAGTCATGTTGAGGTCACCATGCTCAATCCTCCTCCTCTCTATTTCCACTTTGAGTAATAGGACTATTATTTCTGAAAATCATTAACGTGGTTTTGCTTTCTCACTTCTTCCCGTACCTTTAGCACTTAGCTATAACTACTATGGGAACCAAAGCAGATATTGTCTCCGTTCTTTTAAAACTCTTAAGTGCATGAAAAGTTCAGTTATTTTTGGTATTGAAGTTGAAGAGATTAGCTTTTGTATTTAACTAAAAATATTAACTTGGGAAGTCAGAAGGTCAATTTTATAATCTAGAACTGGAATAAATTGATGTTGTTGGTGACTTCCTATGCCACAGTTGGAATTGTTCTGCCTACTAAGCCACAGCGATTGCTCCAGGAGCAGCAGTGTTAGAAGTGACTTTACACAGGCAGAAGGGGTTTCACACACAAGTGACGTGATGAACAGTTCTGTTTCATGTCACAACATACGGGAACCTCAAAGTGTTCACTTCCTAAGAAATGAGTCTCATTCTGGTCTATTGATCTGTCACTGAGATTGCTACCACATGGATCCAAGCCACCATCCTCTCTTGCCTGAGTAATACAGCCTGCTTACTCTTCTGTTTCTACTCTTTTCTGTTTCTTCTCTACTCAGCAGAGTGATCCTTTTAAAATACAAGTCAGAGAAATCATATCAAGCATCTTCTCAGATCACAATGGCATAAAACTAGAAATCAACTACAATAAAAACAATCCAAAAAAATCAAACACATGGAGACTAAATAGCATCTATTAAACAATGACTGGGTTACCAGAGAGATCAAAGAAATAAAAAACATCATGGCAACAAATGACAATGAAAACACAACAATCCAAAACCTGTGGGACACAGTGAAAGCGGTCTTGAGAGGGAAGTTCATAGCTCTACAAGCCTACTGCAAAAAACAAGAAACAATGATAATAAATTACCTAATTTCTTACCTACAACTCAAAGAGTTAGAAAGAGAGCAACAAGAAAAGCCCAGTGTAAGCAGAAGGAAGGAAATAATAAAGATCAGAGCAGAGATAAATGACATAGAGCATGGGCCTTGGAACCAGATACACCTCAGCTCAAATCTTGTCTCCACTATGTCTAACATGACCTCGGATAAGTTACTAACGCCCTCTAGATTTTAGTGTCTTCTTTTGTGAAATGGAAATAGTAACATCTAGCTCTTTGGTTTGTTCTAGGGCTTAAGTGAAATGATTAAGGTAAAACATTTAAAAAAAGTTTTTGCTTGTTTAGCTTAGCACATAGGTGGTTTCTAAAGTACCATGTTGAGAAGCTTTCAGAAATGAGGCTTGGGCTCAGCATAGGAGAGCATCTTGATGCATTGGTGATGCTTCTGTGGACATAGGATGGGGAATGAAGTCAAGGTTTGCAGTCTCATATTTCTTACCTTCAAATCTTACTCTGTCAGTGGTGTCTCCAACCCCAGTTTGGAGAAAAAAATTAAACAGAGGAAAATATAGTTCTAATACACAATGATTCTTTTACAATAACTGGATTTCAAAAAATATAAGTTTATGATAAAAGGAATTTAAATTTGATGTAATAAGTGATTTCTGATCATTGAATCTAATAACTCATGGGAATAAAACCCCAAAAGAGGTTTGGAATTATTTAGGAATTTTAAGAGTAAGCTAATAAATAGTGATCAACATCTCTAGAGTCTAAGAGAAATTAGTCTGAAATAAAAAGAACTAGACCATTGAGTCTAAATTAAAATGTCCATTTTTTTCTGGCATTTTAAGTTTTTTTTTTATTTTACAGTAGCATGCATTTCAGTGAGTTACTATCATTGCTGCAGTTACAATTATTATTAATTCAGCCAGTTAGCGAGTTAGAAATGTTGTGTCTTGGGCACTGAGGATAAGTAAAGGGAGAAAGAGGGAGGGAGAAAGAGTGGAAGAGAGAGAGAACAGAGAGAAGACAGAGTTTCTTCAAGAAACTCATAGCCTTGAGGTCCTGCTTTAAAGTTGTTGTTTTTTATTTAGGTAATGATTTAAACATTATTGCAAGTAGCCCTGGCTGGATTGCTCAGTGGTTAGAATGTTGGTCTGCACACCAGAAGGTCAAGAGTTTGATACTTGGTCAAGGGCATGTACCTGGATTGCAGGTTCATTCCCTGCCCCTTAGTCCACGCACCTGTGGAAGGCTCCCAATTGATGTGTCTCTCTCACATCAATGCCTCTCTCTCTCTCTCTCTCTCTCTCTCTCTCTCTCTCTCTCTCTCCCTCTCTCTCCTATCTCTCCTCTGACTCTCTCCCCCTCCCTTCCACTCTCTAAAAATATTGCAAGTAGCAGAAACATTTTAGATTAGGAAGGCAACTGCCAGTGTACATTATTTGTTTCATAAAATGTGATGTGCATACAAAATCACCTAGTTTGGCTACTAAAATGCAGATTCTGACTCAGTCAGGTTGGGGCCCAGATCATCTCTTTCTAACAAGTTCCAAGATGATGTTGGTGCTCTGCCCCTGGAACCACCTTGGAGTGATATGGCATCCTAGGGGCCTGGCCTCCCCAACAGTGAGGAGTCCATCCTGAGGCAGGTCAGCTTTGTGTGGAGACCAGAGAATATACTTACAGCAGCAGTTCTGAAATATGGCTGCATATTGGAATCTTCTAAGGAGCTTAAAAAATTCCTGATGTGTGGATCTTGGCCTTTCCCCTTATATCCCCTAGAGATTTTCATGTCATTGATGTGGGGTGTGATGTGGGCTTCAGGATATTTAAAAGGTCCCCCAGTTAACTTTCTGTTGCTTCTGTGACAATCTGCCACACGCTTAGTGTTTCAAAAAACACAAATTTACAAATGTATTATCTTAAAGTTCAGTAGATCATAAATCTGCAGAGATCTTGCTGGGCTAAGATTAAGGTGTCAGAAGGATGCATTCCTTTCTGGAGTCTCTAGGTGAAATCTCATTTCCTTGCCATTTCCAGTTTCTAGAGGCTGCTGGCTTTCCCTAACTGATGGCCCACTTCAAAGCTGTAGTAAATCAGACCAAGGCTTCCCTCTGCTGCTGTGGATGATAAAGAACGACGTACTAAACCTGACAAGCTCAGGGGAGGCCTTACAAACTCACAGACCAAAAGTAACCATATAGGATGATCTGAAATTAAAACTCCTTAACTAGTGGGTAGTAATGTCCTAGACCCCGCATTTTCCTTGGCAAAGGTCAATCTTTACCTTAATGAAGCCTGTTTATTGTCTTTTTGCATCTAAAATAACATACATTTGGGATGGCTGAGTAATTCCATCTAATTCCATCTGCAACCCTTTCTCCAGACCCCCTCAGGGCACAATCTCCCACCAAAGTGCATGACCAGGGAACCTTTCATTGTTATCTTGTTCCTCCATTTACCATCTCTCTGTGCTATAAATGTTAATAGTTAACTATCCTATACCCACCAATGTAGAAGAAATATTTGTCTCTTCATTTTACTTTATCCAATCCCAGAGATTTCCCTGCTTTGCTTTCTCCTGCCTTCCTATTCTGTCACCAGTGAATTTCATGTAACCCTCCTTATACCTCCTCCTTTTTCAAAAATTTATCTTTATATTTTATAAAATATATTTTTATTGATTTCAGAGAGGAGGGGAGAGGGAGAGAGAGAGATGGAAACATCAATGATGAGAGAAAATTATTGATTAGCTGCCTTCTGAACGCCTTCCACTGGGGATCGAGCCCTCAACTCAGGCCTGTGCCCTGACCGGGAATTAAATGTGATCACCTGGTTCATAGGTCAGTGCCCAGCCACTGAGAAACACCGGCCGAGCTATCTTTATTTTTGAAAGTATTACAGATGCCCCCCTCTGAGCTAGAGGCATTAGGGGGAGGAAGACTTAACCTTTTACACTTGTCAAATATTCTTTAATAATGTATGAGTGTTTCTTTGTGCCTGAGAACATAAAATCACCTCTTTAATATGTTCTTACTGTTAGATATACAGGATATAAGATGGACTGAGAGAGAGAAGGTCCTAAGTAAGGAAAATGGGCAGTGATGAGAGAAACTTCAAATACCAATTTGGTATTTGAGAATTGTTCTCACACTATGGATTGAACCTTTGTATTTTATTCTTCGGGTGTATGATCTTCAACCTTTTTTATGCCTCTGGCCACTGCCCAGTTTTAGATGTCTGACAAATCTCTTAAATGCCAATACCCTGGGCACAGAAGACCGTGCTGTGACATCCAAGCTTTAAAGTGACAATTTAAAATAAAGGTGATGCTAACAGAGTAATGAATCACCTTATTATTAATGTGTACCCTATTGTAATGCAAATAGAGTTCTTTGAGTAGTCTGATCCTTCAAATTTTAAAATATCGTGGTTTGACAGTTAAATGTGATATGAGAAATAATGACT
This sequence comes from Myotis lucifugus, assembly GCF_000147115.1. Lineage (NCBI taxonomy): Eukaryota > Metazoa > Chordata > Mammalia > Chiroptera > Vespertilionidae > Myotis > Myotis lucifugus. The sequence continues at coordinate 733,279 of NW_005871291.1, forward strand.
TTATAACGAAAGTAATCAACTTCTCAAATCTGCATATTTACATGCAAAATGAGTGAATAAAAATCTTGGGTGGGGAAAAGGGTAAATATTTTAAAATTCCAAATAAAAGGGACTAAAATTATTTACACAAAAGAGGTAAATGTCTGATATCACATTAGTAGCTTATGAATTTCTTCTTCCTGATTCTTATTTTACAGCAAGTAAAACTTTTTGGATGCTCAAACAATGGGCCCATAGATAATTGACTACTCTATGTGACCATAGAAAACTAATATATAAAACGCCCAAGGAAAACATTATCATAATAATTTCTAGTTTAGAAATTACTTTTTCCAGAAATACTTTTCTAATCCAAGTAGGTTTTATTGGTCCTCATTTATAATTCTGCCAGAGTCTTTACTAGCCCAGTCAAAGCCTTTGTCATACTACTTGGTAATTATCTTTTTATTAATCTGCCTCCCCACCAAGTGTTGAGCATAGAAATCTCCTGGTCTTCTTTACCAGTATATCCATTGCACATAGGGATCAGTCAATTAAAATTTGAGTGAATAAACAAAGAAATTTATATTCCAAAGCTACTTTAATTAAAGTCACAAAGAAAAGAAAATATTTAGGTTTAGCTTGACAATGATAAAAACATTTTTTAAAATTCACATTTATTGTTGAGAGCTTATTCTGGTGGCTGGAAATACAAACACCAGTAAGATCAGTCCTTGCTCTTCAGGAGCTCATATTCTCAGGTAAGAGACAGATACTTAAACAGAAAGTTTCAATATGTTCTGCTAAGGGCTATGGTGGAGATGAGCACAGCATGCTCTCACTGGAAAAAGGAGAAAAGAAATACTTCAAGACAGACCTCCTGGAAAAAGTGACATTTAAGATTAACTTTAAAGTACTGTAGGAGCTAGCCATGTGATGGGTTGAAGGAGTCTATTTCAGACAAAGGAAGAATCACATAATTACTTGAAAGAGGGGAAAGGATAGGTATGGTCAAAAGTACAGAAAGGACATAGGGAGTTATTTGGTTTAATTAACTGAGCTTGCCTAGCAGAATGCCAAGCCAAACACTGTCAAGGATAAGTCATACTGGACCCATATATATTGTAATCATTAATGATAGATCCTCCCTTCCCCCAACTGGTGGGCGGAGTGTGACGTAACCTGCAGCCTGGAAATACCTGAGTACCTAACCAGGCACCTTATATGGACTATACATTGAACCACCAATCAACACCTGCCAAATACCCTAAGCCCTTGTTCCTATATGGACCATACAGTAAGCCACCAATCAGCGTGCGCCGAGTACACTAAGCCCCCATTCCTTCCCATTCCACCCCTCAAAAGGCGTGTTCACCTCTGCACACGCTGCTGTTCTCCCCTTGCGAGACAGCCCACAGGTCCTTCTCCTCTAATATAGCCTGTAGTCCTGGTTTTCGGCCTCTGTCTGATCTTTCAATTTAACATTCAATATAATGTAGTTAGTTCTCTCATAACATTGAACTGTCATAGTTTTCTATCTTGAATTTTGAAAAATAAGACTACACAGAACAACTCTTTGCATTATAATGGGCTCTGCATTAAATTTCAGTGAGTGAAATCCTAGTAACTTATTTTAAATGTTTCTCTCAAGTGACTGCTCTCAAACCAACCCCACCAGCATCATGTTAGAAATAAAATTTCTTGTGACCCTTCCCAGACCTACTGAATAAAAAACCCTAGGGAGGGGTAGGACCCAAAAATCTGTGTTTTAATATAACTTCCTGGTGATGTTGGTATATGCTTAACTTTAACAACTATGTTAAATAAACAAAAGAGCAACTTTGTAGGGAATCGGTAGTTTGCTGTTAATCATGCTGTTGGTGGTGGTGGTTGGTAGTGGTGATGGAAGTGGTGGATACAATGTTATGAGAAGGTTTGATCTTGGAGAATCTGTTTGGAGTTTGAACATCACTATATTTAAGTGAGTTTTTGTTTGTTTTGCTTTGTGTTTTTTTGTTTTTTTTCTGCATGCTTTAGAGCAGTGGTTTTCAACCTTCCTAATGCTGCGACCCTTTTATACAGTTCCTCATGTTGTGGTGACCCCCAACCATAAAATTATTTTTATTGCTACTTCATAACTGTAATTTTGCTACTGTTATGAATCATAATGTAAATATCTGATATGCAGGATGTATTTTCATTGTTACAAATTGAACATAATTAAAGCATACTGATTAATCACAAAACAATATGTAATTATATATTGTGAAATATTTATTTCTAATTAAAATAAATGAAATTTTGTCTTGAAGCATGATGTAGCATGGGTAACAGTCTTAATATAACAACAGTAAAATACATTGCTACATTTTGCGACAGTATGCATAAAAAGCCAACGTCAGTGCGAAGGTTGAGATTGCTTCTTTCTCACTAGATCAGAAATTCTCGGGGCAGTCTTTGCAAGAGCACAATGAACATCATCTTCCACAACAAGTCTACTTCTGTATTTAGACTTGATAACCAACGAACTGGAAAACCCTGTTTCACAAAGATATGTTGTTGGAAATGGAAGAAGAAGGCACAGCACAGTCTCAGACAGAACAGGATATGACTGCAAACACTTGATTCAGAATTTTGTAACTGGCATTGTAGAGAAATCAGTTCTCGCTGCATCATTGTTAATAAGTTCAATGAACTCCTCTTGTGCTGTCTCAGGAACATCTTCAACTTTGTGAATGAGCTTCTGGCAAGTGCAAATGGAGTGTCAGGTAGATTTGGAAAGTATGATGAAATTTCATCTGCAAGCATGTGCAAGTGTTCTTTCACAGAAATTATCATCATAATCCTTTTGTCTGGTTCAATGTCATGTTCCTCAAAGAAAGCAGACAAGGTAGGCGACATGTAAATTTTATTTTCATCCAATTTTTTTTTTGTCAAAGCTGAAGTTTCATTTGGAGTGATCAAATCTTTTCAGACAAATCAGGGCATGTTGCATTTGGTCCTTGCAGTGATAAATTTAACTCATTCAAGATGGCAAAGATGTCAACCAAATAAGCTATTTTCTGCAGTTCACTTTTATCGCCGAAAAGGGCTTCAAACTGCGGTATTGCTTTCTGATTAAAAAACGTTTTGAGTTCATCACGAAGCTCAAAACACATTTTAAAATTTTTCCTCTCAACAACCATCTCATTTCAGTGTGAAATAGCAGAGCATTGTTCGGCACATCCAACTCGTTGCACAGTTGCGAAAACAGTCGACTGTTTAAAGTGCTCACCTTTACAAAATTGACACAACTTATGACGCTTTTCATTACTTCTTGTAACACTTGTGGCAGCGTCTTCATTGCTAATATTTGCCAATGAATCATACAGTGAGTTCCGATGACTTTTGGTGACTCATTCAGTACCAAACGTTGAAATCCAGATCAACTTCCTAGCATAGCTGGAGCACCATCTGTGCAAACACCACAAACTTTTTCCCAAGAGATCTGATGCTCTTTCAGAAATGAACCAACTGTGTCAACTACATCACGTGCAGTAGTTGTCATTTCAAGAGGTTTGCAAAAAAGAAACTCATCTTTAAAGTCGCCATCATTAATATACCTCACGTAAACCAGTAACTGTGAACAGTTTGCAACATCTGTAGATTCATCAAGCTGGATATTAAATATTGGAAGTGGAGCAGATTTAATTTCCTGGATTACCTGATCAAGAATATCAGCATACATGTCATCTATTCTTCTGCGGACAGTGTTGTTAGATAAGGAAATTGCACTCAATTTCGTAACAAATTCGTCTCTAATCATAACTCGAACAATGTCTTTGGCCGCTGGCAACAGTAAATCCTCAGCAATGGTGTGAGGTTTCATAGCTCTTTTGATTTGAGTGCCACCAAATATGAAGCTTCAACAGCTGCTACGTTTTGTTTGTGGTACTTGCCACCAGTGTCAAGTCTGCCTTTCTTCAGTCCATCAGCTTTGCTTCTAAAATAATTGGTATCCTTGCTGGCAAAGCTTGGATGCTTGCTATCAAAATGGCATTTTAGTTTGTTCGGCTTCATAGATTCGGCTGATAGAACTTCAAAACAAATAACACATTGCAGTTTCTCAATTCCTGCTGTAATTATTGAGGTAAAACCATACTGTAAAAAATCCTCACTATATTTTCTTTTCTTAATGTTCTTCTCTACATGATCCATTATTTTCATTTGCTAATGAAAATAATATATAACAATAGCTTTAATAATACAAAAGATGATACATGGCATAGTTCAGTCAATACAGTTCATTAAAGTTTCCTATGATTTACCATTCTCTGTTGTTTTTTCTTACATACCTGTTACTATCACAAGGGGGCAGTATTCACATCAACCACAGCTGAATATAAAAAGACCGATCAGCATCGAGATTAAGTTCCCATTGTACAGATATTTTTTTTGCAGTAGTTGATGATTTTACATTTACCCAGTAATTATAATTCATGAAGTGTCTTTTTACCTCCAATACTGCTGCTTTCAACACAGTAGCTGCTTTTAACAGAGTAGCTGCTTTCAACACAGCAGCTGCTTTCTACACAGTAGCTGCTCTCTACACATGTGTGACTGGTCTGCATAAGTACATTATGGCGCCAACCCTGTCACATACACCTGTATCTGTACGGGGTGTATGTGATGAGGTTGGCATGATGATGTCATCACGCCGGGTACTCGTATGTGGGTGTATCTGCATGTGGGTGGACCTGCCTGGAGACTGATAGAGGAGCAGTGTCTCGGTTCCTAAGACCATCGAAAATATGTGTTTTCCGATGGTCTTAGGCGACCCCTGTGAAAGGGTCGTTCAACCCCCAAAGGGATCGCGACCCACAGGTTGAGAACCACTGCTTTAGAGGATCCATGGCTTTCTCCCTGTATCTCCTTAATCACTTACTTCCTAGAATCATAAAAGGATGAATTCTCAGAAGGTTCAGGGGCTAGAGGAAACTGCTCCATTCCAATGTTAGACAGTTCAAATTAAGACTGTGTCATATTTTCTTTGAATTTGTGAAATTTTCTCCATCATGACTCTGCAGTTTTGATAAGAAAGGAGAAAAACTTATTTTGCTCTAGCCTAGATTCTTTGGAGATTTATTTTGCTGTCTAATAGAAGCTGATTAAATTTTACATTTGAATTTTCAGTTTAGTTATTAAGCACTTTAATTAACCAGCTGTTAGTCAGAACCACCGTTGGCTTCCTACATTATTGATCAAAGGTTAGTTTTGTAACACCTGTCATTGTCTTCAAAAGTATAGATGTGAAAGAAAATATTTTTCTTTGCTTCTGCTTTTATTCTGCTTAGAAGAATTAGTCAGAGGCAACTTCCCTTTTTATAATGTCTCCTACAAGTTGAGTTGACGTTGCAGGAACTCGTATAGCAGTGGCTTTGAAGATTTGTGGTAAAGTTCTGTATTTTCCAAAATACATAATTGGGAGCCCAGCTAGCACAAGTGTGCATAGTGAAACAGAAAATTTTCAGAGAAAATTTCCTTTATCACAGCAGGAATAACTATGCCATAGAAAAGTTTCACTGAGTAAACAAGTTAACCAGAAAGTTTTATTGAACATGAATGTTTTATTTACATTTCTAACCATTGTGGTTAAATAGAGTCTGTGGCAATTCCTATTCCAAACATAAATTTGGAGACAGTTTCAAGAGTTTAATGATTCCAATCACCTACCTCTTATTAAGACTAGACCGGTACCTTCCCATTAGGATATTGTCCAATGTTCATTATAATGGTACTAGAGCCCAGCGCACGAAATTCGTGCTCTCAGGGTGGGGGTCCCTTAGTCCAGCCTGCACCCTCTCGCAATCAGGAAGCCCTTGGGGGATATCCAACTGAAGGCTCCACTATCCCTGTGGAGCGGGCCTAAGCCGTCAGTCGGACATGTGCTGCCGCTCTCCCTCCATGCCACTGTACTCACCAGCCTTGAGCCCAGCTTCTGGCTGAGCAGCGCTCCCTCTGTGGTAGTGCACTGACCACCAGGGGGCAGCTCCAGTGTTGAGCATCTGCCCTTGGTAGTCAGTGCACGTCATAGCGGCCAGTTGTTCTGTCGCTCGGTCGATTTGCATATTAGCCTTTTATTATATAGGATAAGTTTGCAATGATTCTAAATCATTCCTTTTCAAAGTACATTTCTCAGAACACTAACACTCCACTTGTGTCTGAGATGGAGGATGGCTGTTGCAATGATTCAAAATCATTCCTTTCCAAAGTACATTTCTAAGAACACTAACACTCCACTTGTGTCTGAGATGGAGGAGGGCTGGAAGAGGATAGGGGCTGTTCAGAGGTCAAATAATTTTAGTTAAGGCACCGTAAAACAGATTCCCTCTTGGAGATACATAAGACATGTTAACATATCAAAGACTTACGTAAATTTTAAATTTTGTTTAAAGGAAGTATCCAACCCTTTTTTGAATATGAGTCCTTTAATTTTAAAACTAAACTGCTATAAACACACCTTTTAAAATGTCCTTCTAAATGATTTTCCATTATCGTTGCTGGTTTCTTCATAGTTATTAATAAAAAAGTCATTACAAATTTGGGCTTAAAGACTAATTAGAAAAATTATTAAGCAGAATATTTGTTTCACTTTTCTTCTCCATAAAATACTCCAAAGACATTTTATATAATATAACCAAAAAACAGCTATTCCCATTCCTTTATATATTTTTTTTCCTCACATACAGCACTCAATATCAATGTGCCCTTCAAAATGAAAGACAGGATTATGCCTTCTTCTAAATAGTAGAAACATACCAGAGAGAGTCTATTGCTGTGAGACCATATTATATTTCAGTCATTTTGGAGCAGTTATAGTTTTCCCAATTTCCTGTTAGAGTAAGCAATCTATGGTAGGGTCAGATAAATTCTAAAGGCTCAGTGACTTATCAGAAAAGCTTATTTCTCACTCCCCTTGAAGTTTGAGGCAGGTGATACTAGAACTCAAGCTATTTAAATCTTATGCTTGTGTCATGTTGAGGCTTCAAGGTCAGGCTAGCGTCATCCACCATCAAGGTTAGGCAGGAAGGTGTGGGGTGGTGCTGGCATTGGGAGGTGAATTGGATGACATTCTAATGCTAGACCTGAAAGCAGCATATATCACTCTACCCATGTTCTCTTGTTCTGAACCTAGCCATATAATCTAACTACAAAAGAGACTGGAAATGTAGTCTTTCTATGTTCCCACAAAGACAAAATGGGACCAATGAGCATCTAGCCAGTATTTTCAATAGCAAGAAAGATCATCCTCAAGAAATCAGTTCAGCTAATACCATCTAATGATAATAAACTGAATAGGACAAGCATACTGTGTGGGAGCGTGTTTGAGCGTATACACATGCATACAGACATTCATGCATTTGAGCAAATACTGTGGACTTTAAGTCCTTAGCAGCTGCTCATCTTGTCACTGGCCACCTCTGCAATGTTGTTATTTCAAAGAAGGGAAGCTCAGTTCCAAACAGACATACAGACATGCTTTTCAAAAGTGTTCAACAGCCATAGGCTAAAGCAGCCGTGGGCAAACTACGGCCCGCAGGCCGGATCCGGCCCGTTTGAAATGAATAAAACTAAAAAAAAAAAAAAAAAAAAAAAAAAAAAAAAAGACCGTACCCTTTTATGTAATGATGTTTACTTTGAATTTATATTAGTTCACACAAGCACTCCATCCATGCTTTTGTTCCGGCCCTCCGGTCCAGTTTAAGAACCCATTGTGGCCCTCGAGTCAAAAAGTTTGCCCACCCCTGGGCTTAAGCCTTTAGCTACAGTGTTTCACAAAGTCATCAGTAACCTTTCTGATGCTTTCCCCTGCCCGAGATTGTCCAGCAGAACTGAGGGTGAGATCACACTCTCTCCACACGGAAATATAAGGCGATGCAAGGAAAGAAAGGAGAGAATTCCCAAAGACGTCTTCTATGCTCTTGGAGGGCCAGCTATTCTTCTTCTGTTTACTCAAAGAATAGTCTAGGGCTCTAGGCTGTGGGGCTTCTTCATGGTCCTTTCTGACAGAAAGCTGCCTTTATTTCTAAAGGTATGTTTCTTTAAAAAATTATATAGTTATTTTGATTTCAGAGAGGAAAGGAGTGGGAGAGAGATAGAAACATCAATGATGAGAATCATTGATCTGCTGCCTCCTGCACACCCCATACTGGGGACCAATTGAGTCATGAATTCCTGGATCATAGGTCGATGCCCAATCACTGAGCCATGCCAGCCAGGCTAAGGAATGTTCCTTTTTAAAATAAAAAAAATAAAAGAGTTGTAGCTGTGGCTTTAAAGTCACCAGTTAATAAGTGATGATTAAGTGCCTTTGTCATTCAGCTATTAGTCACATATTTTTCCATGTTTAGCAAAAATGAAATTTTCCCCATTAGTTATTAGTGACATTTAACCAAAATAATTAGCTCCCTTATACAATTGTGTTAGCAGTTGAAAGTTCTATTTTAGCTCTCTTCTGTGAAACCAGCAGAACAGCATCTTAATTTCTATGAATCAGATTATCTTAACCTTGCCAAATAGAGCAAACTCATTTGCATTTCCATTAATAAATAAGCACATGTTTTGTTAAGAGCAACAGTGTGGGTGGTTCTTTACACCTTCATTTTCTTCTCAACTTATGTTAAGCCTTGTAGCTTCCACAGTTCCGAATCACCATGTCAGTGTCCTTTGCTGAGCATAATGACAGTTGAGCAGACCACCCCAAATCAGTTATCACTTGAGCTAATGGTTTAGTTGACAGACCAATCATCGAAGCCCAGCTTTGTCTCATACAGAGTCAGAATTACCTTGGATCAGTATCATTGCCTCCCTGAGCTTAGGTTTTTGTTTTGTTTTTTTATAAAATGGGGTTATAATAATATCACACCTGTCATATAATAAGTACTCAGTAATATGAGCTGACATTATTCAACATACATGCTTTCTTTCTAATCTCTTGTAACTCAAGACATATTTAAGACAAAGGTTATTGGAAATAATCACAAAAAATGTTAAATGTGTAAATGTATGTGCTGCAAATAATCACATATTTAGCAGAGAAAGCTCCTCTCTCTAAACCCTGCCATGTTTTTTTTCTTGGTTTCTGCCCCAAATTTCTTGTATTGTATATTATACTTTCTATTATGATTATCCCACTGCTGCTGTCTAAGAGTCTGATAACGTTGGGCTTGGAGAAGTCTATCGGCTTACTAAACATAGTAATAATAACAATAATAAAAACAATAGTGATTACTCTTAGTGAGTAACAACTGCATGTTCCATTTGGGTCCTTATTGCTTTTTTACATAACGATCTTACAAGGAATTATTCTTACCTTTTATAGACCACATATCTTTAACCCAAGACCACCTAGCCAATATGTTGCAGGAACCAAGATTGGAATACCACTGTAGAGTTTACAAAGCAATTAAATGCATTATTCCAATTAAACCTCACAACTCCCTGGCATGTAGATAGTCACCAGATCTTGCAGATGAAAGAACTGAGACTCAGAGAGGTAAAGTGATTTGCTCATGGCATATAGTTGAAATGTGGTAGGATGTGCATTTTATTCCAGGTTTATTTTGAACTACCCCGTGGTTACTCCACAAAGCTGGGTTGGATAGGCTACCTCACTACTGGAATGTTGTAGTCAACTCTCAGTATTTATTTCAGTAAGTCAAGCTGGGCATAAAGGTTTAAGTTCTGATCAAAATAGAAGTCTACAGTAAGGTTAAATACTTTTAATGAAAAGCTTTTTTTATCTTAATAAATTCTCATTTAAGAACCAATCCATTATGCCCATCCACAAAGCCCCTTAATGAGAAGCACATTAAGTTTTAGAAAACAAATTCAGTAAGCTGTGTTTTTCCATGGACCAGCGGCAGAGAGAAGAGAAAGTGATTGTGCCAGGCTGTTGGCTGACAAGAGCCAATGGCATCCAGTCTTGTGAAATGGATATTAATGATTCTACACTTTAACGTGGTTGGCTCTTGATGGATTTTCCCCTTCTGAATTAATGTCTGTCTACTCTTGATTAATTCAGAGTGATTGTACTGTGAGTCAGTTAATTACATTTTCTTTCTAAAGTCAAATATCATTCATTGTGATGAAGGCAGTCATTTTGATTTCTCACAAAAATAGTCCCTAATAGCTTCAAGTATAGATCATACAAAATTAGCAGGAAAAGTTCTTCATCACAGAAGTCTGCACCAACACCAGATAAGCCTTGTCATAAATCTCATTTAGGATCTTATCCTATAAGTCCCTAGGCAGAGCTATTTGAGGTGCACATGATTTGGTTTGTCTCAAACCAAAGACTTTCCTTAGCTAATGTACAAAATATCTTTAAAAATGTCCTGTAATTTTTTTGCTCCAGGACATGTATTTTAAAGAGTTTTAAACTAATTTAAGGTTGTTCTCAGGAGAAATAAAATAGTTTTGTAAAGATAATACTGAATTAAAAGTATAAGAAGTATAGATGTTTCTTCTAATACTAAGTGAATCTGTGATCTAACCTCTTCGATAAATAAAATAGGCATTGTAGTTAGTGTCTGCTCTCCAGTTTTAAACATTGTTGCAAGAATCATGTGACATTTGAAAGAGTATATTATACAATTTAGATGTGTGGTATCATGGTCATTATTTTCTTAGGTTCCTTGTCTATGAAGTAGACATTATATTTTGCTTTAAAAATTGTAACTGTTCTCTTCTGACTACATTTTTATAGGATTCAAAAAAATAAATGCAGATGTTCCAATGACTGACAAAATATTGGTGATTTAGGATTTCAAATTTGTAGTCAGACCTAGAATCATATCTGAGGTCCTCTGTTATTACATATAAGTCTTGGGGCAAATCACCTAAACTTGCGAGGGTTATGTTTTCTAACATGCAAAATGTGGTTAGGAACAGCAACCGCCTCTTCGTATTGTTGGGAGGATTCAATGAAATGATGAATATACAGGACCCATTATAACCCCTTGCCTCACATTTTGCTCAATAATGGATAGTTCTCGTCTTCACATAAAGACAGGCAATTTATTTGGGCAGAGAATTACTTTTCAGATAATTTCAGTAAACTGAAACCTCCGAGTTGTCTAAAAGCCAGCTCAGCCTCAGCACTCATTATACTAATAAAAAAGATGGTGAAAGCATTGGCCTTGCCCTTCTCACTGTAGGATGCCGGTGCCCCGCACCTTCCACTTTCCCATTTGTTATGTGCAGCAAGCTCCACTTCAGATCATCACCACCTTTGTTCCACGGGGAAAATAAAGCTGTGTTTATTTTTCCCTTTAGATGCCTCAGTATGTCTGGCACTGTCCTCGTTACTTTACAGAACTTACCTCCTTTTATCTTAATAACCATCCTGCAAAACAAATGTACATTTTTAAAATGAAGAAAGTAAAAGTTAATAACTTAAGTGATTGTCCAACGTCACACAGCTGGTAGGTGGCAGAGTTAGTGTTCAAACTCAAGGCTCTTTACTTAGGCCCTGTACAATTTCATTTTTGGGTGCGCATTTGAAACCATCCAACTCCTTAAAGATACAGTTTGTTGAGAGAGAGCTGTATGGAAGGACATTTGCCCAAATGTTAACTCTAATTATGGTGTTTGGGAGGCAGGATTTCAAATGAAATTTGGTTTATTCCTTATACTTTTAAAATATGTTAAATGTTCTTTCCAATGGGTGTGCATCTACGTTTTGAAAGTAGTGTTTTTTAATGATCTCATAGTGAAGTTTCATCTCATGTCAGATGATCCACAGGAACAGCAAAAGCTTTGAAGTCACTTGAGCTGGTTTGCAGCCTTACAGACTATCAAGCTGGGACCCTAACTTGTGTTCATGTAAACAGCATTCTGTTTTTAGAAAGGGTGATATGACAAGGCAACATGATTTATTGTCCCCACAGTCTGAAAATAAAGATGGAGGGGCAATAGAAAGAAGCCACCGGGCAAGCAATTGTTTTGTCTTCAAAATCTGAAAGCTCTCTTGGCTGACATTAACAGTACTTTCCTTTGCTTTCTCAAGTTGACAGTGATTACTTTGTAATTAAAGTATACACTCAAATATCCCCAGTTCCAAGGAATTGTGGGTTCTGTGAAAGCAGATGGTGAAAATGTGTCTCTTCTTTTTTCCTTTCTGACAGTAAAGGGTCTCTGGAGATGTCACCTCCTTCCAAGGATCTGCCCATTTCCAAAGTTAGCCCACGGGGAGCCATGAAAAAGAACAGACTTTAGAGTCAGAAGACCAAGGTATGAGGCTTGGCTTTTTCATTAATTCGTAGTGCATTTAGTCATGTCTCATACTCTCTCTGAACATAAAATAAATTCTTCATCATTTATTTACTCATATAACAGATATTTATTGAATTCATATTACATACCGATTATTTTCCATGTGCTGGGGGTATAAAGCTGATAAAAATCAACATCGTTCATGATCTCTTGCAGTCATTATTCTAGTGGAAAAGACAAGCCTAAGTAAACTAGACTGAGGAACAAAGATCTGAACAGTATAATAAATGTTCTAAAGGAAACATACCTGTAATGGTATTTGTGGATGGGGAGCCTTTTGGGGAAGAGTTTCCTGAGAAAGTGATGCTCAGCTGATATTACAAGAAAATGAAAATCAACTAGGCAGAGGGGGTGGGGAGAGGGGAAAAGGACTGTGATAGGAAAGAGTATCCCCCACACAGGGGAACATGGCTTATTGAAGAAACATGTATAGCTAAGAGCTCAGAGCAGGTTGGAGAGTGGTAGAGGTGAGGATGAACAGGTAAGGAGGCAAGGAAGGGGCAGTGTTGCTCCTCAAATGTTCATTTACTCATATACACATTCCTGTGAATAATGTTGCATTTGGGCAGAGGGACTTAAAGCTCATGCACAATTTTCCATTTGTTCTGTGAATGAGGACACCTTGTATTGTATTGGCAATTCCTCCAAAGCTAAGCAGCCTGCATATAGGTCACTGTTTGGAGGACAATTGATCTGGAAGTTTGGTTGAATGGCATTGTGGCAAACTTCGTGTAAATAAAAAAATACAAATTTGCTCTATTAGGACACTGATATTTTGTTTGTTAATAGGTTGTTTGTTATTGTAGCACAACATAGCCTAAGGTGACTATTATAGATGGTGTCAGACGGGGACCTTACAAACCAAACTAATCATTTTTCTGAGACTATGATAAAACAGTGAGCTATTTTAAAAGAGCTGATCAAATACCTTTCTTTGAAAAAATTTTTTTCTATGCTAAATGCTTGAAGGAATGATGGGGAAAGCAATATTAAGAGAGTTTTGATAAGTGTAACATAAGAATTGTTACTGCTATTATCATCCTCACAAGAACATTGAAGAGACACAATATGAAAAATTTGGCATTTAGCAAAATACAAAGCATGAAACAAATATTCTGGATTTTTTGACATGATTTTTTTTTGACATTTTTTACAATGGATCTATTGTCCCAGCTGTATCTCTCTTTGCCCTAGAAACCAGTATCTTTGATTGATCTGCTGTCCTCTGTGGTTGTAATCTGTGTACCAAAAGTACTTCTGTGAAATTGGTTAGGCCGTTCTGCCCTCCAGTAAATGGCAATTTGGTGTATATGAATTTAATTGAGGAAAATTGCTTAATGGAAAAATCCTCAAATGTTTTGCGTTCAAGTATTCAATCTGCGCCCTTGTTGAGATGCCAATATGTGTTCTCTTCACTCAGTTCGAAATAAGATGTTCTCATTTCTCTGTCTTTTGCTGTTTATTGGAAGTTGAACTGATAAATAAGTTTGGGACCTGGTCGAGTAACATAGTAAATTTTAAAAAATTAGTGTTTTTTTAAAATGACATTTTACTTTGATGATATTTCTACAGGGTAAATAAAGAAAAATCTTGATTCTATGCTCTGTTAATAAAGACATAGGGACATTTACTCAACATGTACAAAAATATAGTAGATATTATGTTTTAGGCACTCTATCAGGGGGGATATGCTGACCAGAAGCAAACACAGTCTAGTAAGGAGCTTGGACAACTTTAGCTATCCTATTTGGTCAAATTTGCTTTTACCAGTGAGGGAAAGGTAACCTAACTTGTTACTGTTTACTAACCACCTATGATTGGGCTTGTAGTAGGTCACTATCAATCATAATTTAGTTTTTAATACTTACATTTAATTTTTATAGTAACAACACAAATTGTCCCCTATGAACTAGACAATGTGCTAGGAGTTTCATAAACATTATTTCAGTGACTCCTTACTACAGCCCTGATTGAAAGGGGTTGTCAACATCATTCTACAGATGAGGGGATTAAGTCTCAGAGCATGCCTCAGTGTCTCTGAGATTATGTTCTTAGTACATGGTATGTGGTATGCATCCCACCTCCACACTCTTTCTCCTGCTACCATGCATAGCATACCTCTAGGATTGTCTCATCCACAATGACTAGATAAGATGACTTTAGACTCATGTCTAAAAATGTACTCAGCACAGTGCTGGATGGCAGAGTGTTACTGGTATTTTAAAAAATACTTTTCCATGATTTTAGGAGAGTGATAATTGACATCTTCAGGTATTTTTTAATGTGCCTACTAAGTATGAATTGCAGTGCTGACCAATCTAGTCCTCTTTTGGAATAAAATTGTCACTTCTGGCAAAAGTACCCTTTTTGGCTTCAAGTAGTTTATAGTAGTTAGTTGGATATATTTTCTATATTTTATTAAATAATGATTTTGCTTATTGTCTAGTTATAAAAGTAATGTATGAGTCTTGCAGCACAAATCATTAGTATTGATAATGCAGTAGCCCATTTTCATAAGTGTACTCTGTATGTTATTGATATGATTTCTTTATTGTTTGATATTTATTTCAACATTAATCTTTGATTTTTCTAAGAATAAACAGTGATGTGATGAACATCTACTGAAAGTAAAAGTATTTGGTCAAAAGGGAAGTATGTTAAAAAAATTTTTATATGTTGGCTAAGGTATATTCTAACATAGATTTTACCAACTTTAAATTTAATTCTGCTGGAATTCATTTAGGTATTTTTTATAATTCAAGGATCTTACTGTTTTTAGTAGTCAGAAAATTAACCCAGAACTATTGGGAAGTTTATCTTTCCTTCAGCAATCTGAAATGTCACCTTTATAACTAATTTAAATCCTATACTTATTTAAATCTAAATCTTCTATTTTAGTTCATTAATCAACCTGTCTATTCTTGTTCTGGTACCACATTGCTTTAATTATTGCAGTTTCAAGCCCACTTGATATTGAATAAATTACTTTGTACATTAAAATCACATTTAATTGCATTCTTGATCTGTATCCTTATCCAGATACTACAGGAGGTCAGAAAGGAATATGATAAGGACATATTCCATTCACACCTGCTGTTACACTTTCCAAATATAGCAACCTCACTTCTTGAAAGAATTTCACCTGCTATATTCTAAATGCATGCAGACTACTTTTCATAATGCACAGAAAGTTTAAGCCTTGGCAAAAAGCTTTCTTTAGCCTATTTCCTTCTTTTTTAAAAAATTAAATCTTAATTGTTCAGATTATTACAGTTGTTCCTCTTTTTTCCCCCCATAGCTCCCCTCCACCCGGTTCCCACCCCACACTCTGCCCTTACCCTCCTCCCCCCGCACTGTCCTCATCCATAGGTATACGATTTTTTTCCAGTCTCTTCCCACACCCCCCACAACCCTTTCCCCCTGAGAATTGTCAGTCCACTCGCTTTCTATGCCCCTGATTCTATTATATTCACCAGTTTATTCTGTTCATCAGATTATTTATTCACTTGATTTTTAGATTCACTTGCTGATAGATATGTATTTGTTGTTCATAATTTTTATCTTTACCTTTTTCTTCTTCTTCCTCTTCTTAAAGAATACCTTTCAGCATTTCATATAATACTGGTTTGGTGGTGATGAACTCCTTTAGCTTTTTCTTATCTGTGAAGCTCTTTATCTGACCTTCAATTCTGAATGATAGCTTTGCTGGGTAAAGTAATCTTGGTTGTAGGTTCTTGCTATTCATCACTGAATATTTCTTGCCACTCCCTTCTGGCCTGCATAATTTCTATTGAGAAATCAGCGGACAGTCGTATGGGTACTCACTCCCTTGTAGGTAACTAACTGTTTTTCTCTTGCTGCTTTTAAGATTCTCTCTTTGTCTTTTGCTCTTGGCATTTTAATTATGATGTGTCTTGGTGTGGTCCTCTTTGGATTCCTTTTGTTTGGGGTTCTCTGCACTTCCTGGACTTGTAAGTCTATTTCTTTCACCAGATAGGGGAAGTTTTCTGTCATTATTTTTTGAAATAGGTTTTCAATATCTTGCTCTCTCTCTTCTTCTGGCACCCCCATAATTCGGATGTTGGTACACTTGAAGTTATCCCAGAGGCTCCTTACACTATCTTCATATTTTTGAATTCTTTTTTCTTTTTGTTTTTCTGGTTGGGTGTTTTTTGCTTCTTCAAATCTTTGACATGATTCTTGCGATCCTCTAGTCCGCTGTTGGATCTCTGTATAATATTCTTTAGTTCAGTCAGTGTATGCTTAATTTCTAGTTGGTCCTTTTACATATCTTCAAGGGTCTCACTACATTTATCGAGGATCTCACTAAATTTATTGGCGGTTTCTAGAAAATTCTTGAAAAACCTTGTAACTGTAGTTTTGAACTCTATATCCAGTAGTTTGCTTTCCTCCATTTCTGTTATTTGTGACCTGTTTCTTTGTCTCTGCATTTTGGCTGCTTCCCTGTGTTGATAGAGTGACTTTGTGTGCTAGGTGTCCTATGGGGCCCAGTGGCTCAGCCTCCCCAATTACCTAAGGTGGACACTCTTGGTACACCCCTTTGTGGGCTTTGTGCATAGTCTTGTTGTAGTTAAGCCTTGATTGTTGTAGGTATCACTGGGAGGAATTGACCTCCAGGCCAATTGGCTGTGAGAATCAGCTGTGTCTATGGTGGGAGAACTTCTGTGCTGGAGACACCCTTCTGGGGCAAGACTTGCTTCAGTGGGGCTTTGGTGCTCACCGAGTCTTCCCCCTGGGTGTGTCCCTTATGGATCTGAGGAGTTGTAATCTGGATGGTCCCACTCTGACCACTGGGTACACTGGCTCTTGGATCTTTAAGGAGGTGCTAATTTAGCCTCTGCCTGAGGCTACCCAGCAGGAGCTATGGAGAGATCTGCAGATTCCTCTTCTTTGTTTGGGGTTTGGAGGTGCCCAGATGAGGCCCAGCTGTGAAGCAATGCAAGCTGCTGTGGGACCTTGGGCCTTCTTTTGGAAGTTCTGGGTCTCTCTGACCCAGCTGCAGTTTGTTAGGTAATTTTAGATTGCAAAGGGCCAGGGCATTCATATGCAAAAGCCTCTGTGCACAGCTTGGGTGGGGCGGGGTCTCATCAACAGGGTGGAGCAAACAGCTATGGCTGATCCTCAGCCCTGCCCTAAGAGGCCCCGGGTCTCAGTGTCCCAGTAATTGCTGCAGGCACCTCTGAGAGAAAGCCGCCCTCGAGTTCCGCCCGCTGCCATACAGTCCAGTTTCTCCCAGTATGAGTCTCGGTCCCCAGAGACTCACCCGGAACTGGAGTTCAGAGCAGTCGGGAGCTTGTGACTTCCTCCCGATTGAAAAAGACAACTGCGTCCTCATTTGCCAGCCCTTTCCGCATGTGCCTCTGTACCTCCACACTTTACTTCCGCACTTCCTCTGAGTCTCAGTGTGCTTTTCTCTTTCCTTCTAGCTGTAGAATTTCCACTCAGCCAGCCTTCCTGTGGTTCTAGGTGATGTCCGTTTTGTCTTTTAGTTGTATTTTTGAAGTGGTTGTGCGAGGCAACAATTTCCGGTGTTTACCTATGCCGCCATCTTGTTTTCTCTCTTTAGTCTATTTCTTAAAGAAAACAGAAGTGGGGAGAGTAGTAAAATCCTATGCAGGTTTTCATCTGATAGCTTTTAATTTTGTTGGAAACACATAGGTCATGGGTGGAGGAGCAGTTGAGTTCCAGTTAAGCCACTTCCTAGAGTGTAAGTTTGCTTAAACTTCTTAACCTTCTGAGCCTCATTTCCCATAAAATAGAGGTATGAATAGCTCTCATCTCACATCATTTTTCCTAGTAAGCACTCAAGAAAGGCAACTGTTATTATTATTACTATGTGCCTTTGAATTCCCACATTGTCACACCAGGAAAACACAGGTGAGAGGAAAGCACCTGGTCTTCTAAACATTTCAGGTGGTTTTGGTGGTGATACACTTGTGTTAGGAGAAAGTCAGAAAACAACAACAGTAAGAACATATGGAAACATTTTGGTTTTAAGCTTTACATGTATTTTCTGCTGTTGCAAAATCCATTGTATAAGAATGCAACTTTAAAATACTTAATTGTATGTCTCTGTATGTGTTTTATAACAGAAAAAATTATAGTGGTTTGATGGGGTGCTTGGGAGGAAACAGATTGCTTCAGTGTGGGGAGTGACTGTCCCTGAAGTTTCAATATCAAGAGGTAGACAGTTCTGTTACATTTAAAATAAACCTAAACCTTTACATTCAGAATCCTTTGTGCAACTTTTTCAACCACGCAGACATTGTTTTAAACAGGGGAGGGGAAAATGCATGATGAAAGAAGGACAGAAAGAAGAGGCATGTCTGCATATTTATTTGCTTGGCTGAGTCAGGCTGGCCAGGGTTCCAGAGCAGACCTCAGCTCCTGGTCCAGGCTGCCATATTGATGGAGCCGAGACAGGTGGCCTCTGCCCTACTTTGTCAAGGAGACTTCAAAAATCACAGTCTCCCGAGCCTTGGGACAGTAGAGAAAGCAGCTGAGCAGCATGCTCAGTTTGTGGTGTGAAAAATAAACCCTTGGACAAAGGCACACGCTGCAAACTCCCTACTAGCCCCACCCCCAGCTCTGCGGAGCAGCTGTCAGCTTTGATTAGCTTTTCTGGCTCTGAGATTCTGGGCTCTATAAATTGCTCCATCCCCTTAGCCCTCTTTGCTTCTCCTATCCTTGGCTCTGGTACTGTATGATGAGCTGTCACAGCTGGCTGGTCAGACTGCTGTTGCCCAATCAGCTTCTCCTCATACCCAGACCCTTGACTGACCTTGCTTTGTCTTTGCCCATCTTTCTGATCCTCCTGCAGTTGAATCTCCTACCCCTGCTGTCTGAGCCCACTGCTTGTCTAATCAGCCCATTAGACAGTTTGATTAGCTGCCCCTTCCTCTCACCCTGCCAGCTCTTCCTGCTGCTGCCAGCTGTGCTCAGGGCCTGCTAGTAACTCACCATCAATTCCTTCTGACCCTCCATTAGTGCTGCTGGCTGATCAACTTAATACTTTTTCTCAGCAATCCCTGATCAAATGTTGTCTCCTTCCATCATGGTCCTCTTATCAGCCTCCTGTCATCTCCCCTTTCTGTCTCCTATGTGATCCTCTTGCTATAAATTAAACCATTCTGGCGATCTATGGCGGGCACTTTGTCATTAGGCTTTAGGCTGGGGTTACCTGGGTGGCTACCTTTGGCAAGTAATAATGTTTCAGTGCGAAGTTCAAGTGCTCACTTCACAGCTTCCTCCACATTTTAATAGCTGGTGTTGCTATCTGACTCTATGTTTTCTGAGCTATATTGGTGGTTCTATCCTTCTTCGTGGGACTGCCTGACTTCCAGTATTTTGTAACTAGGTTTCAAAGTGTTTCCTGAGCATCATCTTCCTCAATGGGTAGGGCATCATCCTGCACACCAAAAGGTGTCAGGCTTGATTCCCGGTCAGGTTACATACCTAGGTTGTGGGTTTGATCCTCAGTCAGGGCGTGTGTGGGAGGCAACCCATCAATGTTTCCCTCTCACTTCAATGTTTCTCTCTCCCTTCCTCTCTCTAAAAATCAATAATAATAAAAGAAATAACTAATTGGAAACTAAAGAGTGAATGATGGAATTGACATCATCTCTAAAGCTGATGAACTAATAGGCAACATACCTTGTGTGGTCAAATGTCTTGGACTCTGAGCTTGTTCAACAAGAGTGCACAAGCTCTCTGAGTCTGGTTTGAAAGAATTGATGAACTCAGGAGAGAAAACATCCTACTACATCTAAAATTGCTAACAGAACCTAGTTTGGACTTTTAGAACTTAAACAGTTGCACTGATACTACTAATCAGTATGAAGAAAGCTATAATAATCCTAATTTCATTTTATATAACATACAAAAATCTTCAGTTTTAGTTGCATTCTTGCTAAATCCTAATAATAAGAAAATAACACTTTAAAAAGGGGGAACTGCCCTGACCGGTTTGGCTCAGTGGATAGAGCGTCGGCCTGTGGACTGAAAGGTCCCAGGTTCGATTCCGGTCAAGGGCATGTACCTTGGTTGCGGGCACATCCCCAGTGGGGGGTGTGCAGGAGGCAGCTGATGGATGTTTCTCTCTCATCGATGTTTCTAACTCTCTATCCCTCTCCTTTCCTCTCTGTAAAAAATCAATAAAATGCATTTAAAAAAAGGGGGGGGACATAATATTCTGAGCTAAAAAGCAAAAACTGACATGCTTGAACAAAGCATTATTCATCAATATTTATTCCATGAATATTTATGAGAGCCCTTATTCACTAAGTAGTGCCATTAGGTTCTTGAGATATAGAGCAGATAAGATGTTTTTTCTGCTCTCACAGAATTTACTTTCCAATAGGACAGATGGATAATAAACCAAAAAGTAACCCAGAAATCCCATTACTAATAGCAATGATTGGTTCTAGGAAGAAAAGGATAACATTGTGAAGTGGTTGTGTGGTGGGGTTATTTTGGACCAAGCCGGAAGAAAGAACCTCTCTGAGGAAATGGCCTCTGATCAGGATTGGATGAATTGGGGTTTGCTGTGGGAATCTCTGAGAGAGGACCATTCAAGGCAGAGGGGAGGCAGAAGGTGGAGGAGTCCCACAGAACAATAAGCAAACATTCAATACCTTTCTGATACGTTTTTGTCATAGAAGTGATCATCACTCTTTTCAAATCTTTATTATTTTCTTTGACTCTTATTTCTAAATTAGATGCTAGGAACTTCTCAATGTGAAAGCTCCCCCAAGAAGTCCAGTTCACATTTTTCTTGCCAATTCCACTGATAATTAGAAAATTTCTTTTTGAAGCTTGAAACAATTTCAGAGGGACCCGGAGGAAGCAGCTGCTTCACACTTAATTCATGGTCATCACAAGATCATAACTCCAGCACACCGTCCATCAGAGAAAGGAGGTCACAGATTCACTTTCATGGGGATGTAGAGATAAAGCTGTGCAATCTGTGTAAAATGCAGTGGGATGCTGTCCATCTTTCTATCTGACAACAAATATTTGAGGTTTCCAATAGGCTACAAAATTGTGTTATAAATGGCTCAAAAGCATTAATTTGGGCCAAAAAAATGGGGGAAATAGTATTTTCCACACATCACAGTGTTATTTTATTTATTAATCAATTCATTCAACAAATATTTATTGGTCACATATATGTTGATTGCAAGTATCTGATCCAGGTGGTGGGTATGAAGCATTAAACAAGAGACAAATTCTGGTTCTTGTGGGACCTATTTTTTAGCCATTGAAAATGACAGTAAGCAAGTTAAATAAGTAAATAAATGATATAATCTCAGAAGATACTTATAAAAGGATCTGTGTGTAGAATGGAGGATAGAATTTTTTACTGCCATGTCTTTAAGTATAGTGAATATTGTTTTTAAAAGTCTACAGTATTCAGTCCTTTCTTCCTATAGAGGAGGAATTCTGCATCTCAAGAAGCTTTAATGAGAGGATGTACTGTATGTTCTAGATCTGAAGCTAGAACGATCAAATCCTCCCTCACTCCAACCCGAGAGCCAGTTATGAAAAGGTGAATTAGCTGCTAATTGGATATTCCTATTCAGAATTTTTAATCTTTTTAAAAAATATATTTTTATTGATTTTATTTTATTTATTTTTTAAAAATATATTTTATTGATTTTTTACAGAGAGGAAGGGAGAGGGATAGAGAGTTAGAAACATCGATGAGAAAGAAACATCAATCAGCTGCCTCCTGCACGCCTCCTACTGGGGATTTGCCCGCAACCAAGGTACATGCCCTTGACCGGAATCGAACCTGGGACCCTTCAGTCTGCAGGCCAATGCTCTATCCACTGAGCCAAACCGGTTAGGGCTATTTTTATTGATTTTAGAGAGGAAGGGAGAGGGAGATAGAAACATCAATGATGAAAGAGAATCATTGGTCGGCTGCCTCCTGCACGCCCATAATGGGGATTGAACCCATGACTTCCTGGTTCATAAGTTAATGCTCAACCACTGAGCCACACCGGCCAGGCCAGAATTTTTAATCTTGATCAAATGCTGTAAAAATGTGGTAGAATACATTTAACAGACATTCACTGCACCCAAACTTTTTTCAAAAGAAAGTCTTTGTTTTCTGTTCAGTAGCTATCCATCCTAGCATGCATCTTTGCTTCCTAAATCAGGGTCTCTAAACTCCCATCAGCTCAATGAACTCATAATACTGCTCAAATAGATAACCATTCATTAGCCTGCTGCCACCAAAGTTGGTATCTACTGCTTGCCAGTGAATGTATCTTAATGATACATGAGATCAGGTACTTTTACTATTGAAAGTGATCCTCCCACAGACAGAATCCTGATGCTCTGATGGTTGAAATGACCTCCCTCAGTTCTGCTGTATTTCACATAATTGTCTTTTCCCTGAAAGCCCAACTATTTAATCCAAAGCACTTACGTTTTCATCTCAAAGAACTCATTTACTCAGAATGATAATGTAGAAAATAGGGAGTTTTTAGTATGGAATCTTGAAGAAATATTTTCATTTCCCTAAAAGGTCATGATGTAATAATGCCTTGCTCTTCTTTCTCTATCCTGTAGTTAAGAAAATAGGCATTTTGTGAATTTATCTGAGAAGTAACTAGGTTTTGTCTGCATCTTCAACAGCTTTTTAAACTATTTTTAAATGAACTATATACACACAAAATATATTTAGACAATTTCTTAGTATTATCCCAGTACTTAGAACTTTGAATTTTATATTACATTGAATGATATAATATTGGTATTTAAAATATACTATGTAATGTATAATATTTGTATTATTTTAATGATAATACTATTAGTGTAAGTATGTTATGTTATTCTACATTAACATTTTAGTATAAGCCTGTAAGGATTGTCACTATTAAGTAGTTTGTGTTCTGTGAACAGATACTTTAAATTTTATGTGTAGTTAGTAAATAATAACTGAATAATCCTTTTAATTGTAATCTCTTATTATCCTTGTTTCCAATATATGTGTTCTAGCAAGAATACCAAAATAAAATAGAGGACTCAGGCAATACCCTAAAGGAATTTAGGTATTTTTCCAGTTATTTTAAAGTCATAGCAGGTGATGTTTCAAAAAGAAGGAACATCTTGCATATAAATATATGAAGTGTTGACATATATATGTCATGTATATATATACACATACATATACCCATTACATACATATAATGTATAACATAGATATTCATATATACATTCATTGATTTGAAACAGTATAACTTTAAAAATGTATGTTGCCCTCTATTCACATTCATCTCTTTTCTTCCATCCATGCATTAGTGAAACACTTTCATGTTGATGTTTTCTTTGACCTTTTATAAAACAGTATTATAATACCACAATGCATAATTTAGTTTGAAATCATTCATTGGTCATTTGTTGTTGATATTTAAAAGGAAAGGAGAGAAATTCTAGAAAAGAAAAAGCATTTTATAAGATTAGAAAATCATTAGAATGTTCTTTTACCTAGAATGCTTTCCTTTTAGTTTCTGATTTCTTCTCAATTCCTTCATACATGAAGGTGGGAGGGAAATCACAAACTAAAGATGGAGGGATCATCTGCAGTGAAATGTGGTTTTTGTGATTATAGGTAAACAAGAAACAAAAATTATCTCAGAGGAACTCATCCGCTACATTGGAGCAATTATTATTGAGAGTACAATGAAATGAAGATTGTGGGATGGGATGTGACTGATATACTCCATTGGGTTTATTTTGATTGATGCCCAAAGTACTGAATAATTGTTGATCTTTGACTTGCCTATAATTCAGAAACAATACAGACAAATGAAAAATGCTTATGAGTAACTGATTAAACAGTGATAGCAGGTGCCAAATCCAATGAATGTCAAATAAGATTCAATTCTGCCCCATCAAGGGCCTCCCATGGATAAAAGAAAATGTTTATTCTGGGACTAGATAATTTGAGTCTTCAGTTGACTAATGTAAGATATTCTATTGACTCTACCAAATAAGGAAGTTGAATACAATAATTTTATTGTTGGTGTTCTTTTTGCCAGGGACTTATGATCCTCATTAGGTTTTACGTAAATAAGTATTAGTTCAGTGGCTCATGCTTTTAGGCTCTAAACAAATATTTGTTCAATGAATTAGTGAATATTATTAAAATCATTTATATTTTCTGAGGATGTATCAAGAGGAACCAGAAATAGAAGGAAAAGTCATCCCTTGAGTAGATGAGAATGTGGGAAAGTTATGTTGGTCTAGTGCAGTGATGGCGAACTTATGACACGCGTGTCAGAGGTGACACGTGAACTCATATTTTTGGTTGATTTTTCTATGTTAAATGGCATTTAAATAGATAAAATAAATATCAAAAATATAAGTCTTTGTTTTACTATGGTTGCAAATATCAAAAAATTTCTATATGTGACACGGCACCAGAGTTAAGTTAGGGTTTTTCAAAATGCTGACACTCCGAGCTCAAAAGGTTCGCCATCACTGGTCTAGTGGGATAGTAAAAAATAACATGCAAGTCGATGCTGTATTCTTGAATTCTTGAATTAACTACCTCATCAAAAATTATCTGGGCCTTGTATGTTTTAGAGAAGTAAGGTTAAGAAGTACTGGGTTTTCATTCAGGCCCTACTCTGCCCTTTCTGTGTGACATAAGGCCAGACTTTAAACTCTCTGATTGTCAGTAATATGCTGTCATAGGCTTGATAGCTGGAGGGAGACATTAAAAATGGCATTTATAAAAGGGGTCATGACTCAAAATGAGTAAAACCAGCTCCAATTCATATTGGGGGACTTTGAAATGAAGTTAATTCTAGGGCTGTGTCATACATATACTCAGCATGTAATCTCAAACTGTCCTTTTAGCAACAGAATTACATAGCACAGGCCAGACACTGCCTGTAAGGGAAAACATTGGAGGGACGTAGAGTCCTGATATTTTTCTCAAGAGTAAAGAAGTCTATGTAAAAGAATCATGTAATCAAGGAAATATATTCTGGCAATTTTTTAAAAATATATTTTATTGACTTTTTACAGAGAGGAAGG
Source organism: Myotis lucifugus (assembly GCF_000147115.1). Lineage (NCBI taxonomy): Eukaryota > Metazoa > Chordata > Mammalia > Chiroptera > Vespertilionidae > Myotis > Myotis lucifugus. Next base: position 758,647 of record NW_005871291.1, read on the forward strand.
GAGAAGGATAGAGAGTTAGAAACATCGATGAGAGAGAAACATCGATCAGCTGCCTCCTGCACACCCCCTACTGTGGATGTGCCCACAACCAAGGTACATGCCCTTGACCAGAATCAAACCTGGGACCCTTCAATCCGCAGGCCGACGCTCTATCCACTGAGCCAAACCGGTCAGGGCAGGCAATTTTTTTTTTTTTATAAAACAATAACCAATGGGCAGCATCACTCCATGTATTTTTTTTTTAAGGTAAAACCAAAGATATCAATAGCTTTAGAACAGCGTGAAGTACTGTCTATAATAATAAAAGGGTAATATGCTAATTAGACTGGATGTCTTCCAGATGTCATTCTGGACATCCTTCCTGGTGAAGCTGGGGCTTGAGGGAAGCCAGCCCGGGTCCCAGGCGCTGGAGGGAAGCCGGTGCCAGCAGCCTGGGGAAGGAAGGCCTACTCTTGCATGAATTTTCATGCACTGGGCCTCTAGTATACTATATAAAAGAAAACACTTACATATAATTTGCATTTTAATACTTGTGTCCTCATACATTCTAATTTTCAGTAGTCATCTACTAGTATACTAGTAGAGTGGTACTGGTTGTTCATGGCTGTCCAGTGTCTATTGATGGTCCTGGTATCATAATAGTTGCTGAATATTTTGAATATTACTTCTCTTTTCTTCCATCCATGCATTAGTGCAACACTTTCATGTTGATGATTTACTATGTGCGGGCAGTATAATTGGTATTAAATTTATAGTAGTTAAAAAATAGATACCACACATAGTCCTAGCGGTCTTGGAGATCACAATATGATGTGCCAAGAACTGTACAAAGCACTTTACATTTATTAGCTTATTCAGCCTCTCAATTCCTCTATATCATGTGAACCCTTAGGAGGAAAAAAGGACACCTACTACATAGGGCTCCTAGTGGCTAATTGGACTCAAATATAAAAGCAGAGCCTAGCAGCCATTTCTGCACAGGGGCCTCTCACACAATCTGCACTCCACAGAGAAGCCTCTGTTCTAAACTGCCTGCCTGCATTGTGTGTCTACCTACCATCTGAGCCAGCCCTTATTAAGGAGTTTCTGGAATCCTATTTCAACCGATAGGACTAAGACTTTCCCCATTAAGTCTACCAGACCCAAGGCCCTGAACCTAACTGTCCCCTGTACCTCGGCTCCTGAGCATTAAAGAGAAAAGACCGACATGATATAGAAAAATGTTAGTTACATGCAAGCAAGTGGTTAGAATAAGATGCAACTTGGAGACATTGTAGAAAATAGATTTACCTTTCATGCTACCTTTAAATTGGAGATGCACAGCATCGACCCATTCAGAAGCATTCTATACTGACTAATCAGAATATCTTGGATCGATAATATTATGAGGATTTGCAGTCCTCATTTGCATGGAGAGTACACTTTACCTTTTCACGGAGAATGAAGACTGTATCTCCCTGGGCCAAGCTAAAACCCTGAGATGTTTCACCAAAGCTGAGTGGAGTAGCATTGGGGACTGGAG